>NC_042994.1:31090607-31094756 GCF_901001165.1 Salmo trutta
AACAACAAGCAACTTTTCCAGGGAAACAGAAGAAGTCAGGTGTGAGGACTTTCTTCCCACTCACATCTTGTCCTCCTCTTCAGACCCCCCTCTTTCCCGCTCAATTCAATTCAATTCAATTCAAGGGGCTTTATTGGCATGGGAAACATGTTTACATTGCCAAAGCAAGTGAGGTAGATAATAAACTCCATCTCTTCTCTGGTGGTTGCCAGGGTTTCCGTGGTAACAGATTACAAGGGTGTCCCAATGTGACCCATGGTTTGGCCCAGAGTGTTATGAAGGAGGACACAGACACTCACTAGGAGACAGAAAACAGTCAGACACACAGGGGGGGCAGGTAGACTAGTGGTTAGAGTGGGGGAGGGGGCAGGTAGACTAGTGGTTAGAGTGGGGGGGCAGGTAGACTAGTGGTTAGAGTGGGGGAGGGGGCAGGTAGACTAGTGGTTAGAGTGGGGGGGGGGCAGGTAGACTAGTGGTTAGAGTGGGGGAGGGGGCAGGTAGACTAGTGGTTAGAGTGGGGGGGCAGGTAGACTAGTGGTTAGAGTGGGGGAGGGGGCAGGTAGACTAGTGGTTAGAGTGGGGGGGCAGGTAGACTAGTGGTTAGAGTGGGGGGGCAGGTAGACTAGTGGTTAGAGTGGGGGGGGCAGGTAGACTAGTGGTTAGAGTGGGGGGGGCAGGTAGACTAGTGGTTAGAGTGGGGGGGGGCAGGTAGACTAGTGGTTAGAGTGGGGGGGAGGGGGGGCAGGTAGACTAGTGGTTAGAGTGGGGGGGCAGGTAGACTAGTGGTTAGAGTGGTGGGGGCAGGTAGCCTAGTGGTTAGAGTGGGGGGGGGAGCAGGTAAACTAGTGGTTAGAGTGGGGGGGAGGGGGGGGCAGGTAGACTAGTGGTTAGAGTGTGGGGGGGGGCAGGTAGACTAGTGGTTAGAGTGGGGGGGGGGGCAGGTAGCCTAGTGGTTAGAGTGGGGGGGGGGCAGGTAGCCTAGTGGTTAGAGTGGGGGGGAGGGGGGGGGGCAGGTAGACTAGTGGTTAGAGTGGGGGGGGGCAGGTAGACTAGTGGTTAGAGTGGGGGGGGCAGGTAGCCTAGTGGTTAGAGTGGGGGGGGCAGGTAGACTAGTGGTTAGAGTGGGGGAGGGGGCAGGTAGACTAGTGGTTAGAGTGGGGGGGGCAGGTAGACTAGTGGTTAGAGTGGGGGGGGGCAGGTAGACTAGTGGTTAGAGTGGGGGGGCATGTAGACTAGTGGTTAGAGTGGGGGGGGCAGGTAGACTAGTGGTTAGAGTGGGGGGGGCAGGAAGACTAGTGGTTAGAGTGGGGGGGGCAGGTAGCCTAGTGGTTAGAGTGGGGGGGGGGGGGCAGGTGGCCTAGTGGTTAGAGTGGGGGGGGGCAGGTAGACTAGTGGTTAGAGTGGTGGGGGCAGGTAGCCTAGTGGTTAGAGTGGGGGTGGCAGGTAGCCTAGAGGTTAGAGTGGGGGGCAGGTAGCATAGTGGTTAGAGTGGGGGGGGACAGGTAACCTAGTGGTTAGAGTGGGGGGGGCAGGTAGCCTAGTGGTTAGAGTGGAGGGGGGGGCAGGTAGCCTAGTGGTTAGAGTGGAGGGGGGGGCAGGTAGTCTAGTGGTTAGAGTGGGGGGGGCAGGTAGTCTAGTGGTTAGAGTGGGGGGGGGCAGGTAGCCATCTGGTAAACATCTGTCGTTCTGCCCCTGAACAAGACAGTTAACCCACTGTTCCTAGGCCGTCATTGTAAATAAGAATTTGTTCTTAAACTGACTTACCTAATTAAACAAAGGTTAAATAAAATGTTAAAAACACAGACACTCACTAGGAGCCCCTCTACACCCAGAAGACATGTTTCTATGTGAAACCCTTCGTTTGTTACTATACAAACAGACACAACAACATGACAAAGAAGAAAAATATGCTGCTGCAGACCTAAGAGACAGACAGACAGACAGTGTGTTAGGTGTGTGTGAGGTGTGTAGGTGTGTGTAGGTGTGTGTGAGGTGTGTAGGTGTGTGTAGGTGTGTGAGGTGTGTAGGTGTGTGTAGGTGTGTGTAGGTGTGTGAGGTGTGTGTAGGTGTGTGTGAGGTGTGTATAGGTGTGTGAGGTGTGTGTAGGTGTGTATGAGGTGTGTAGGTGTGTGAGGTGTGTAGGTGTGTGTAGGTGTGTGTAGGTGTGTGTGAGGTGTGTGTGAGGTGTGTATAGGTGTGTGAGGTGTATGAGGTGTGTAGGTGTGTAGGAGTGTAGGTGTGTATTAGGTGTGTAGGTGTGTAGTAGGTGTGTGTAGGTGTGTAGTAGGTGTGTAGTAGGTGTGTATTAGGTGTGTAGGTGTGTAGTAGGTATATAGTAGGTGTGTAGTAGGTATATAGTAGGTGTGTAGTAGGTATATAGTAGGTGTGTAGTAGGTGTGTAGTAGGTATATAGTAGGTGTGTAGTAGGTGTGTAGTAGGTGTGTAGGTGTGTAGTAGGTGTGTAGTAGGTGTGTAGGTGTGTAGTAGGTGTGTAGTAGGTGTGTAGGTGTGTAGTAGGTGTGTAGTAGGTGTGTAGGTGTGTAGTAGGTATGTAGGTGTGTAGTAGGTGTGTAGTAGGTGTGTAGTAGGTGTGTAGTAGGTGTGTTGTAGGTGTGTAGTAGGTGTGTAGTAGTGTAGTAGACGTGTAGGGGTGTAGTAGGTGTGTAGTAGGTGTGTAGGTGTGTAGTAGGTGTGTAGCAAGTGTGTAGTAGGTGTGTAGTAGGTGTGTAGTAGGTGTGTAGGTGTGTAGTAGGTGTGTAGTAGGTGTGTAGTAGGTGTGTAGGTGTGTAGTAGGTGTGTAGTAGGTGTGTAGGTGTGTAGTAGGTGTGTAGCAAGTGTGTAGTAGGTGTGTAGTAGGTGTGTAGTAGGTGTGTAGGTGTGTAGTAGGTGTGTAGTAGGTGTGTAGTAGGTGTGTAGTAGGTGTGTAGTAGGTGTGTAGTAGGTGTGTTGTAGGGTGTGTAGTAGGTGTGTTGTAGGTGTGTAGTAGGTGTGTAGTAGTGTAGTAGACGTGTAGGTGTGTAGTAGGTGTGTAGGTGTGTAGTAGGTGTGTAGGTGTGTAGTAGGTGTGTAGTAGGTGTGTAGTAGGTGTGTAGGTGTGTAGTAGGTGTGTAGTAGGTGTGTAGTAGGTGTGTAGTAGGTGTGTAGTAGGTGTGTTGTAGGTGTGTAGTAGGTGTGTAGTAGTGTAGTAGACGTGTAGGGGTGTAGTAGGTGTGTAGTAGGTGTGTAGTAGGTGTGTAGTAGGTGTGTAGTAGGTGTGTAGTAGGTATGTAGTAGGTGTGTAGTAGGTATGTAGGTGTGTAGTAGGTATGTAGTAGGTGTGTAGTAGGTGTGTTGTAGGTGTGTAGTAGGTGTGTAGTAGGTTTGTCGTAGTGTAGTAGACGTGTAGGGGTGTAGTAGGTGTGTAGTAGGTGTGTAGTAGGTGTGTACCTGAGCTGCAGCTCCTGTACTGCTGGTTGTGTCCGTGCAGCAGGAGGCTGAACACCAACATGAGGACCACGATCAGACCAATCAGAGACAGGACCAACAGGAACCACCACTCCTCATAGAAGGGGCGGTCCCACAACGCTACGGAGACATTATATCACTGTTATGAAGGCCTTTATAACCAGTCTGATGACAGGATGGAGACATATCACTGTTATGAAGGCCTTTATAACCAGTCTGGTGACAGGATGGAGACATATCACTGTTATGAAGGCCTTTATAACCAGTCTGGTGACAGGATGGAGACATATTGTAAGTCGCTCTGGATAAGAGCGTCTGCTAAATGACTTAAATGTAAATGTAAATGTATATCACTGTTATGAAGGCCTTTATAACCAGTCTGGTGACAGGATGGAGACATATCACTGTTATGAAGGCCTTTATAACCAGTCTGGTGACAGGATGGAGACATATCACTGTTATGAAGGCCTTTATAACCAGTCTGGTGTCAGGATGGAGACATATCACTGTTATGAAGGCCGTTATAACCAGTCTGGTGACAGGATGTTGTTGATACTGTTACAGCTGGAGCTGCTTCAGTCTGACACTAGATGGCAGCACAGTGTTAACACAGAGACTGTGTTACTGTGAGTGTGTCTGTGTGTATGTTTACCAGCGAGCGCGGTGGATGGCGTGCTGGGTTCTCCATAACCGTAGCGATTGACA
>NC_042994.1:31095256-31147756 GCF_901001165.1 Salmo trutta
ATTAAAAGAACTACCAGGAGGACAACCATCTCTCTACACTATTATAAAGAACTACCAGGAGGACACCATCTCTCTACACTATTATAAAGAAACTACCAGGAGGACAACCATCTCTCTACACTATTATAAAGAACTACCAGGAGGACACCATCTCTCTCTACACTATTATAAAGAAACTACCAGGACAACCATCTCTCTCTACACTATTATAAAGAACTACCAGGAGGACAACCTCTCTTCTACACTATTATAAAGAACTACCAGGAGGACAACCATCTCTCTACACTATTATAAAGAACTACCACGGACAACCACCTCTCTCTACACTATTATAAAGAACTACCAGGAGGACAACCATCTCTCTACACTATTATAAAGAACTACCAGGAGGACAACCATCTCTCTACACTATTATAAAGAATACAGGAGGACAACCATCTCTCTACACTATTATAAAGAACTACCAGGAGGACAACCATCTCACTACACTATTATAAAGAACTACCAGGACAACCATCTCTCTACACTATTATAAAGAACTACCAGGAGGACAACCATCTCTCTCTACACTATTATAAAGAACTACCAGGAGGACAACCATCTCTCTCTACACTATTATAAAGAACTACCAGGAGGACAACCATCTCTCTACACTATTATAAAGAACTACCAGGAGGACAACCATCTCTCTACACTATTATAAAGAACTACCAGAACAACCATCTCTCTACACTATTATAAAGAACTACCAGGAGGACAACCATCTCTCTACACTATTATAAAGAACTACCAGAACAACCATCTCTCTACACTATTATAAAGAACTACCAGGAGTACTACCATCTCTTTGTACACTATTATAAAGAACTACCAGGAGGACAACCATCTCTCTCTACACTATTATAAAGAAATACCAGAACAACCATCTCTCTACACTATTATAAA
This sequence comes from Salmo trutta, assembly GCF_901001165.1. NCBI lineage: Eukaryota > Metazoa > Chordata > Actinopteri > Salmoniformes > Salmonidae > Salmo > Salmo trutta. The sequence continues at coordinate 31,096,202 of NC_042994.1, forward strand.
GAACTACCAGGAGGACAACCATCTCTCTCTACACTATTATAAAGAACTACCAGAACAACCATCTCTCTCTACACTATTATAAAGAACTACCAGGACACCTACATTATCTCTACACTATTATAAGAACTACCAGGAGGACAACCATCTCTCTACACTATTAGAAAGAATTACCCAGGAGGACAAACCATCTCTCTACACTATTATAAAGGAACTCCAGGCAGGGAGGATAACCATCTCTCTCTACACTATTATAAAGAACTACCAGGGACACGACATCTCTCTCTAAACTATATAAAGAACTACCAGGAGGAAACAACCATCTCCCTCTACACTATTGTATAAAGACCCTACCAGTGAGGACAACCATCTACTCTACACTAATTATAAAGAACGTACCAGAGGGAAAAAACCATCCTCTCACTACACTAGTCTAAAGAACTACCAGAGGACAAACCATATCTCTACACTATTATCAAGAACTACCAGGAGGACAACCATCTTCTCTCTACACTATTATAAAGAACTACCAGACCAACCATCTCTCTCTACACTATTATAAAGACCTAACCAGGAGGACAACCATCTCTCTCTACACTATTATAAGAACTACCAGGAGGACAACCATCTCTCTACACTATTATAAAGAACTACCAGAACAACCATCTCTCTACACTATTATAAAGAAACTACCAGAAGGACAACCATCTCTCTCTACACTATTATAAAGAACTACCAGGAGGACAACCATCTCTCTCTACACTATTATAAAGAACTACCAGGAGGACAACCATCTCTCTACATATTATAAAGAACTACCAGGAGGACAACCATCTCTACACTATTATAAGAACTACCAGAACAACCATCTCTCTACACTATTATAAAGAACTACCAGGCCAACCATCTCTCTACACTATTATAAAGAACTACCAGGAGGACAACCATCTCTCTACACTATTATAAAGAACTACCAGGAGGACAACCATCTCTCTCTACACTATTATAAAGAACTACCAGGAGGACAACCATCTCTCTCTACACTATTATAAAGAACTACCAGGAGGACAACCATCTCTCTACACTATTATAAAGAACTACCAGGAGGACAACCATCTCTCTACACTATTATAAAGAACTACCAGGAGGACAACCATCTCTCTCTACACTATTATAAAGAACTACCAGGCCAACCATCTCTCTCTACACTATTATAAAGAACTACCAGGAGGACAACCATCTCTCTACACTATTATAAAGAACTACCAGGAGGACAACCATCTCTCTACACTATTATAAAGAACTACCAGGAGGACAACCATCTCTCTACACTATTATAAAGAACTACCAGGGCAACCATCTCTCTACACTATTATAAAGAACTACCAGGTCAACCATCTCTCTACACTATTATAAAGAACTACCAGGACAACCATCTCTCTCTACACTATTATAAAGAACTACCAGGAGGACAACCATCTCTCTACACTATTATAAAGAACTACCAGGAGGACAACCATCTCTCTACACTATTATAAAGAACTACCAGAACAACCATCTCTCTACACTATTATAAAGAACTACCAGGAGGACAACCATCTCTCTACACTATTATTAAACACTACCAGGAGGAACCATAATATCAACTACCAGGAGGGACAACCATCTCTCTCTTTACCACCTATTATACAGAACTAACCAGGAGGGACAACCATCTCTCTACCACTATTTTTAAAGAACTACCAGGAGGACAACCATCTCTCTCTACACTATTATAAAGAACTACCAGGAGGACAACCATCTCTCTACCACTATTATAAAGAACTACCAGGAGGACAACCATCTCTCTACACTATTAGAAGAACTACCAGGGAGGACAACCATCTCTCTACACTATTATAAAGAACTACCAGGAGGACAACCATCTCTCTACACTATTATAAAGAACTACCAGAAGGACAACCATCTCTCTACACTATTATAAAGAACTACCAGGAGGACAACCATCTCTCTACACTATTATAAAGAACTACCAGGCGGACAACCATCTCTCTGTACACTATTATAAAGAACTACCAGGACAACCACCTCTCTACACTATTATAAAGAACTACCAGGACAACCATCTCTCTACACTATTATAAAGAACTACCAGGACAACCATCTCTCTCTACACTATTATAAAGAACTACCAGGAGGACAACCATCTCTCTCTACACTATTATAAAGAACTACCAGGAGGACAACCATCTCTCTACACTATTATAAAGAACTACCAGGAGGACAACCATCTCTCTCTACACTATTATAAAGAACTACCAGGTCAACCATCTCTCTCTACACTATTATAAAGAACTACCAGGAGGACAACCATCTCTCTCTACACTATTATAAAGAACTACCAGGAGGACAACCATCTCTCTCTACACTATTATAAAGAACTACCAGGAGGACAACCATCTCTCTACACTATTATAAAGAACTACCAGGAGGACAACCATCTCTCTACACTATTATAAAGAACTACCAGGCCAACCATCTCTCTCTACACTATTATAAAGAACTACCAGGAGGACAACCATCTCTCTACACTATTATAAAGAACTACCAGGAGGACAAACATCTCTCTACACTATTATAAAGAACTGCCAGGAGGACAACCATCTCTCTACACTATTATAAAGAACTACCAGGAGGACAACCATCTCTCTACACTATTATAAAGAACTACCAGGAGGACAACCATCTCTCTCTACACTATTATAAAGAACTACCAGGAGGACAACCATCTCTCTACACTATTATAAAGAACTACCAGGAGGACAACCATCTCTCTACACTATTATAAAGAACTACCAGGAGGACAACCATCTCTCTACACTATTATAAAGAACTACCAGGAGGACAACCATCTCTCTACACTATTATAAAGAACTACCAGGAGGACAACCATCTCTCTACACTATTATAAAGAACTACCAGGACAACCATCTCTCTACACTATTATAAAGAACTACCAGGAGGACAACCATCTCTCTCTACACTATTATAAAGAACTACCAGGAGGACAACCATCTCTCTCTACACTATTATAAAGAACTACCAGGAGGACAACCATCTCTCTACACTATTATAAAGAACTACCAGGAGGACAACCATCTCACTACACTATTATAAAGAACTACCAGAACAACCATCTCTCTACACTATTATAAAGAACTACCAGGAGGACAACCATCTCTCTACACTATTATAAAGAACTACCAGAACAACCATCTCTCTACACTATTATAAAGAACTACCAGGAGTACTACCATCTCTTTGTACACTATTATAAAGAACTACCAGGAGGACAACCATCTCTCTCTACACTATTATAAAGAAATACCAGAACAACCATCTCTCTACACTATTATAAAGAACTACCAGGACAACCATCTCTCTACACTATTATAAAGAACTACCAGAACAACCATCTCTCTACACTATTATAAAGAACTACCAGGAGGACAACCATCTCTCTACACTATTATAAAGAACTACCAGGAGGACAACCATCTCTCTCTACACTATTATAAAGAACTACCAGAACAACCATCTCTCTCTACACTATTATAAAGAACTACCAGGACAACCATCTCTCTACACTATTATAAAGAACTACCAGGAGGACAACCATCTCTCTACACTATTATAAAGAACTACCAGGAGGACAACCATCTCTCTACACTATTATAAAGAACTACCAGGAGGATAACCATCTCTCTCTACACTATTATAAAGAACTACCAGGACAACCATCTCTCTCTACACTATTATAAAGAACTACCAGGAGGACAACCATCTCTCTACACTATTATAAAGAACTACCAGGAGGACAACCATCTCTCTACACTATTATAAAGAACTACCAGGAGGACAACCATCTCTCACTACACTATTATAAAGAACTACCAGGAGGACAACCATCTCTCTACACTATTATAAAGAACTACCAGGAGGACAACCATCTCTCTCTACACTATTATAAAGAACTACCAGAACAACCATCTCTCTCTACACTATTATAAAGACCTACCAGGAGGACAACCATCTCTCTCTACACTATTATAAAGAACTACCAGGAGGACAACCATCTCTCTACACTATTATAAAGAACTACCAGAACAACCATCTCTCTACACTATTATAAAGAACTACCAGAAGGACAACCATCTCTCTCTACACTATTATAAAGAACTACCAGGAGGACAACCATCTCTCTCTACACTATTATAAAGAACTACCAGGAGGACAACCATCTCTCTACACTATTATAAAGAACTACCAGGAGGACAACCATCTCTCTACACTATTATAAAGAACTACCAGAACAACCATCTCTCTACACTATTATAAAGAACTACCAGGCCAACCATCTCTCTACACTATTATAAAGAACTACCAGGAGGACAACCATCTCTCTACACTATTATAAAGAACTACCAGGAGGACAACCATCTCTCTACACTATTATAAAGAACTACCAGAACAACCATCTCTCTACACTATTATAAAGAACTACCAGGAGGACAACCATCTCTCTACACTATTATAAGAACTCCCAGGAGGACAACCATCTCTCTCTACACTATTATAAAGAACTACCAGGAGGACAACCATCTCTCTACACTATTATAAAGAACTACCAGGAGGACAACCATCTCTCTACACTATTATAAAGAACTACCAGGAGGACAACCATCTCTCTCTACACTATTATAAAGAACTACCAGGCCAACCATCTCTCTCTACACTATTATAAAGAACTACCAGGAGGACAACCATCTCTCTACACTATTATAAAGAACTACCAGGAGGACAACCATCTCTCTACACTATTATAAAGAACTACCAGGGCAACCATCTCTCTACACTATTATAAAGAACTACCAGGAGGACAACCATCTCTCTACACTATTATAAAGAACTACCAGGAGGACAACCATCTCTCTACACTATTATAAAGAACTACCAGGAGGACAACCATCTCTCTCTACACTATTATAAAGAACTACCAGGAGGACAACCATCTCTCTACACTATTATAAAGAACTACCAGAACAACCATCTCTCTCTACACTATTATAAAGACCTACCAGGAGGACAACCATCTCTCTCTACACTATTATAAAGAACTACCAGGAGGACAACCATCTCTCTACACTATTATAAAGAACTACCAGAACAACCATCTCTCTACACTATTATAAAGAACTACCAGAAGGACAACCATCTCTCTCTACACTATTATAAAGAACTACCAGGAGGACAACCATCTCTCTCTACACTATTATAAAGAACTACCAGGAGGACAACCATCTCTCTACACTATTATAAAGAACTACCAGGAGGACAACCATCTCTCTACACTATTATAAAGAACTACCAGAACAACCATCTCTCTACACTATTATAAAGAACTACCAGGCCAACCATCTCTCTACACTATTATAAAGAACTACCAGGAGGACAACCATCTCTCTACACTATTATAAAGAACTACCAGGAGGACAACCATCTCTCTACACTATTATAAAGAACTACCAGAACAACCATCTCTCTACACTATTATAAAGAACTACCAGGAGGACAACCATCTCTCTACACTATTATAAAGAACTACCAGGAGGACAACCATCTCTCTCTACACTATTATAAAGAACTACCAGGAGGACAACCATCTCTCTACACTATTATAAAGAACTACCAGGAGGACAACCATCTCTCTACACTATTATAAAGAACTACCAGGAGGACAACCATCTCTCTCTACACTATTATAAAGAACTACCAGGCCAACCATCTCTCTCTACACTATTATAAAGAACTACCAGGAGGACAACCATCTCTCTACACTATTATAAAGAACTACCAGGAGGACAACCATCTCTCTACACTATTATAAAGAACTACCAGGGCAACCATCTCTCTACACTATTATAAAGAACTACCAGGTCAACCATCTCTCTACACTATTATAAAGAACTACCAGGACAACCATCTCTCTACACTATTATAAAGAACTACCAGGAGGACAACCATCTCTCTACACTATTATAAAGAACTACCAGGAGGACAACCATCTCTCTACACTATTATAAAGAACTACCAGAACAACCATCTCTCTACACTATTATAAAGAACTACCAGGAGGACAACCATCTCTCTACACTATTATAAAGAACTACCAGGAGGACAACCATCTCTCTCTACACTATTATAAAGAACTACCAGGAGGACAACCATCTCTCTCTACACTATTATAAAGAACTACCAGGAGGACAACCATCTCTCTACACTATTTTAAAGAACTACCAGGAGGACAACCATCTCTCTCTACACTATTATAAAGAACTACCAGGAGGACAACCATCTCTCTACACTATTATAAAGAACTACCAGGAGGACAACCATCTCTCTACACTATTATAAAGAACTACCAGGACAACCATCTCTCTCTACACTATTATAAAGAACTACCAGGAGGACAACCATCTCTCTACACTATTATAAAGAACTACCAGGAGGACAACCATCTCTCTACACTATTATAAAGAACTACCAGGAGGACAACCATCTCTCTACACTATTATAAAGAACTACCAGGAGGACAACCATCTCTCTACACTATTATAAAGAACTACCAGAAGGACAACCATCTCTCTACACTATTATAAAGAACTACCAGGAGGACAACCATCTCTCTACACTATTATAAAGAACTACCAGGCGGACAACCATCTCTCTGTACACTATTATAAAGAACTACCAGGACAACCACCTCTCTACACTATTATAAAGAACTACCAGGCCAACCATCTCTCTACACTATTATAAAGAACTACCAGGACAACCATCTCTCTCTACACTATTATAAAGAGGAGCACTCTTAAAGGGAGTGCTCCTAACCGCAGCTTGTTACCTGTAAAAAAGACACCTGTCCACAGAAGCAATGAATCAATCAGATTCCAAACTCTCCACCATGGCCAAGACCAAAGAGCTCTCCAAGGATGTCAGGGACAAGATTGTAGACCTACACAAGGCTGGAATGGGCTACAAGACCATCGCCAAGCAGCTTGGTGAGAAGGTGACAACATTTGGTGCGATTATTCGCAAATGGAAGAAACACAAAAGAACTGTCAATCTCCCTCGGCCTGGGGCTCCATGCAAGATCTCACCTCGTGGAGTTGCAATGATCATGAGAACGGCGAGGAATCAGCCCAGAAATACACTTGAGGATCTTGTCAATGATCTCAAGGCAGCTGGGACCATAGTCACCAAGAAAACAATTGGTAACACACTACGCCGTGAAAGACTGAAATCCTGCTGCGCCCGCAAGGTCCCCCTGCTCAAGAATACATATACATGACCGTCTGGAGTTTGCCAATGAACATCTGAATGACTCAGAGGACAACTGGTGAAAGTGTTGTGGTCAGATGAGACCAAAATGGAGCTCTTTGGCATCAACTCAACTCACCGTGTTTGGAGGAGGAGGAATGCTGCCTATGACCCCAAGAACACCATCTCCACCGTCAAACATGGAGGTGGAAACATTATGCTTTGGGGATGTTTTTCTGCTAAGGGGACAGGACAACTTCACCGCATCATTTGACGAGGCAATGTACTGTCAAATCTTGGGTGAGGACCTCCTTTCCTCAGCCAGGGCATTGAAAATGGGTCGTGGATGGGTATTCCAGCATGACAATGACCCAAAACACACGGCCAAGGCAACAAAGGAGTGGCTCAAGAAGAAGCACATTAAGGTCCTGTAGTGGCCTAGCCAGTCTCCAGACCTTAATCCCATAGAGAGTCTGTGGAGGGAGCTGAAGGTTCGAGTTGCCAAACGTCAGCCTCGAAACTTGGAGAAGATCTGCAAAGAGGAGTGGGACAAAATCCCTCCTGAGATGTGTGCAAACCTGGTGGCCAACTACAAGAAACGTCTGACCTCTGTGATTGCCAACAAGGGCTTTGCCACCAAGTACTATGTCATGTTTTGCAGAGGGGTCAAATACTTGTTTCCCTCATTAAAATGCAAATCAATTTATAACATTTTTGACGTGTTTTTCTGGATTTTTTTGTTGTTATTCTGTCTCTCACTCTTCAAATAAACCTACCATTAAAATCATAGACTGATCATTTCTTTGTCAGTGGGAAAACGAACAAAATCAGCAGGGGATCAAATTTTCCCCCACTGTACATACATACATACATACATGCATACATACATACATACATACATACATACATACATACATACATACATACATACATACATACATGCATACATACATACATACATACATACATACATACATACATACATACATACATACATACATACATACATACATACATACATACATACATACATACATACATACATATATATATAGACAGTCTTCGATCAGACACACACATATATAATAGAACAGGCCATTCTACTTGACTGGCCGACAACAATGGACCACTAAGCCCCTTAGTCTGTGTGTGTGTGTGTGTGTGTGTGTGTGTGTGTGTGTGTGTGTGTGTGTGTGTGTGTGTGTGTGACAATAGAACCTAGACAAAGCAGACCCAACGGTCTTCAGTAGCTGAATGACTCACCCCCATACTGCACTGAGACTGACCTGACTACCACCCTGGGGGGGGGGTTCAACGTCTCATCAGCTCTGATTTCAAAGCTCTCCGCAGTTTCTATAACCCTGAACATACTCTCTCTTCCTCTCCCTCTCTTCATCGTTCTCTCTCTATCTACGGGACACACAGTCCTGGTTTCCACGTCAAGGACTTCTGTTGTGGAGTGAAGGGGAGCCAGGTGCAGTACTCTTTCTCCCCCTTTCTCCACACACACCACTTCACACACACACCACTTCACACACACACCACTTCACATGGACACACACACACACACCACTTCACACACACACCACTTCACATGGACACACACACACACACCACTTCACACACACACCACTTCACATGGACACACACACACACACCACTTCACACACACACCACTTCACATGGACACACACACACACACCACTTCACACACACACCACTCACATGGACACACACACACACACCACTTCACACACACACCACTCACATGGACACACACACACACACCACTTCACACACACACCACTCACATGGACACACACACACACACCACTTCACACACACACCACTTCACACACACACCACTTCACATGGACACACACACACACACCACTTCACACACACACCACTTCACATGGACACACACACACACCACTTCACACACACACCACTCACATGGTCACACACACACACACCACTTCACATGGAGACACACACACACTTCACACATAAATGATTGATGATTGGCTGAGTCAAATTGATTATGAAAAGACTGTGGGGGCTGTTTCGTTAGTCTTCAGTGCGGCTTTTGACATTATCGATCATAGTCTGCTGCTGAAAAAACTTGTTATGCCTTCACACCCCCAGCTATATTGTGGATAAAGACATTTTACATTTACATTTTAGTCATTTAGCAGATGCCCTTATCCAGAGCGACTTACAGTAGTGAATGCATACATTTCATACATTATTTTTCTGTGCTAAAGAGTTACCTGTCTAACAGAACACAGAGGCTGTTCTAGAATGGAAGCCTCTCCAACATAATCCAGGTAGAATCAGGAATTCCCCAGGGCAGCTGTCTAGGCCCATTACTTTTTTCAATCTTTACCAACGACATGCCACAGGCTTTGAGTAAAGCCAGTGTGTCTAGGTATGAGGATGACTCAACACTTTACATGTCAGCTACTACAGTGACTGAAATGACTGCAACACTTAACAAAGAGCTGCAGTTAGTTTCAGAATGGGTGGAATAAGTTAGTCCTAAATATTTCTAAAACTAAAAGCATTTTATTTGGGACAAATCATTCACTAAACCCTAAACCTCAACTAAACCTTGTAATGAATAATGTTGAAATTGAGCAAGTTGAGGTGACTAAACTGCTTGGAGTAATCCTGGATTGTAAACTGTCATGGTCAAAACATATTGATACAACAGTAGCTAAGATGGGGAGAAGTCTGTCCATAATAAAGCGCTGCTCTGCCTTCTCAACAACACTATCAACAAGGCAGGTCCTACAGGCCCTAGTTTTGTCGCACCTGAATGACTGTACAGTCGTGTGGTCAGGTGCCACAAAGAAGGACTTAGGAATATTGCTATTGACTCGGGGAGCTAAAATGAATGATATGTATGGTCAAAACATATTGATACAACAGTAGCTAAGATGCCACAAAGAGGGACTTGCAATTGCAATTGTCTCAGAACAGAGCAGCACGGCTGGCCCTTGGATGTACACAGAGAGCTAATATTAATAATATGCATGTTAATCTCTCCTGGCTCAAAGTAGGGGAGAGATTGACTACATCACTACTTGTATTTATGAGAGGTATTGACTTGTTGAATGCGCCGAGCTGTCTGTCTAAACTACTGGCACACAGCTCGGGCACCAATGCACAAGACATGAGACCAGAGGTCTCTTCACAGTCCCCAAGTCCAGAACAGACTATGGGAAGCACACAGTACTACATAGAGCCATGACTACATGGAACTCAATTCCACATCAAGTAACTCCTGCCAGCAGTAAAATCTGATTTAAAAAACAGATAAAATGCACCTTATGGCACAGCGGGGACTGTGAACAGACACAAACACAAGCACAGACACATGACAACACACAGTAACATACGCACCACACACACACATGTACACATGGATGTTGTGTTCTAGATATGTGGTAGTAGAGTTGAGGCCTGAGGGCACACACTTAATATGTTGTAGATATGTGGTAGTAGAGTAGAGGCCTGAGGGCACACACTTAATATGTTGTAGATATGTGGTAGTAGAGTAGAGGCCTGAGGGCACACACTTAATATGTTGTGAAATCTGTTATGAATATATTGTAATGTTATAAAAATGTAGAACTGCCTTAATTTTGCTGAACCCCAGGAAGAGTAGCTGCTGCCTTGGCAGGAACTAATGGGGATCCATAATAAACCCCAGGAAGAGTAGCTGCTGCCTTGTCAGGAACTAATGGGGATCCATAATAAACCCCAGGAAGAGTAGCTGCTGCCTTGGCAGGAACTAATGGGGATCCATAATAAACCCCAGGAAGAGTAGCTGCTGCCTTGACAGGAACTAATGGGGATCCATAATAAACCCCATGAAGAGTAGCTGCTGCCTTGGCAGGAACTAATGGGGATCCATAATAAACCCCAGGAAGAGTAGCTGCTGCCTTGGCAGGAACTAATGGGTATCCATAATAAACCCCAGTCAGTAGGTTGGGGGTCAGTCAGTCAGTCAGTCAGTCAGTCAGTCAGTCAGTCAGTCAGTCAGTCAGTCAGTAGGTTTATAACCCTCTCCTCTCTGCTGTAGTCTACAGTCAGTCAGTCAGTCAGTCAGTCAGTCAGTCAGTCAGTCAGTCAGTCAGTCAGTAGGTTAACAACCCTCTCCTCTCTGCTGTAGTCTACAGTCAGTCAGTCAGTAGGTTTACAACCCTCTCCTCTCTGCTGTAGTCTACAGTCAGTCAGTCAGTCAGTTATCTATCAGTGAACTGAGATTGTTCTAATCAGATAGATGACTGTTCTAATGTCTCATCATTACTCCGTCATGAACACACAGCCTCTCTCTCTCTCTCTCCCTCTCCCTCTCCCTCCCTCTCTCTCTCTCTCCCCCCCACATGCGACAGAAGTGGCCCGTGTGTGTTTTTGTCTCCATGTCCGGCCCAGAGCTCTAAATCTTGACAATACAATGACCTGGCCATCATCTGATCAGTGATTGATTAGTCTGTAGTGTTTCTATGGGTCAGTATGAACTCTACACCTTGCATGGTCCTGAGTTCATTCTAATGGTTCTAATGATTCTAAAGATTATAATGCTTCTAAAGATTCTAATGGTTCTAAAGATTATAATGGTTCTAATGGTTCTAATGATTCTAAAGATTCGAATGCTTCTAAAGATTCTAATGGTTCTAATGATTCTAAAGATTATAATGGTTCTAATGGTTCTAATGGTTCTAATGGTTCTAATGATTCTAAAGATTCTAATGGTTCTAAAGATTCTAATGGTTCTAAAGATTCTAATGGTTCTAATGATTCTAATGATTCTACTGGTTCTAATGATTCTAATGATTCTAATGGTTCTAATGGTTCTAAAGATTCTAATGATTCTAATGATCTAATGGTTCCAATGGTTCTAAAGATTCTAATGGTTCTAAAGATTCTAATGGTTCTAATGGTTCTAATGGTTCTAATGACCAGTAGACAGTGGAAACCCATACTATAGTAAAAGTAAAGATACCTTAATAGAAAATGACTCAAGTAAAAGTGAAACTACTTGAGTAAAAGCCAAAAAGTAGGAGCCTCCCAAGTGGTGCAGTGGTCTAAGGCCCTGCATCGCAATGCTAGAGGTGTCATTACAGACCCGGGTTCGATCCCAGCCGGCCACGGTCGGGAGACCCAAGCATTTGTGTTTAGTGAGTCCGCCAGATCAGAGGCAGTAGGGATGACCATTTTCCTGCCCTGCTAAGCATTGGAAAATACTTTAGGGTGTCAGGGAAAATGTATGGATAAACAGTATGTACATTATTCTCTTTAGGAGTGTAGTGAAGTAAAAGTAAAATGTGTCAAAAATATCAATTAGAGGTCGACCGAGTATGATTTTTAAACGCCGATACTGATACTAATTATTGGAGTACCAAAAAAAGTCGATACCGATTAATCGGACGATTTTTATATATATATATTTGTAATAATGACAATTACAACAATACTGAATGAACACTTTTATTTTAACTTAATATAATACATAAATAAAAATCTATTTAGTCTCAAATAAATAATAAAACATGTTCAATTTGGTTTAAATAATGCAAAAACACAGTGTTGGAGAAGAAAGTAAAAGTGCAATATGTGCCATGAAAAAAGCTAACGTTTAAGTTCCTTGCTCAGAACATGAGAACATATGAAAGCTGGTGGTTCCTTTGAACATGAGGCTTCAATATTCCCAGGTAAGAAGTTTTAGGTTGTAGTTATTATAGGAATTATAGGACTATTTCTCTCTATACGATTTGTATTTCATATACCTTTGACTATTGGATGTTCTTATAGGCACTATAGTATTGCCAGCCTAATCTCGGGAGTTGATAGGCTTGAAGTCATAAACAGCGCTGTGCTTCAAGCATTGCTAAGAGCTGCTGGCAAATGCAGTAAAGTGCTGTTTGAATGAATGCTTACGAGCCTGCTGCTGCCTACCACCGCTCAGTCAGACTGCTCTATCAAATATCAAATCATAGACTTAATTATAATATAATAAACACACAGAAATACGAGCCTTTGGTCAATCCGGAAACTATCATTTCGAAAACAAAACGTTTATTCTTTCAGTGAAATACAGAATCATTCCGTATTTTATCGAACGGGTGGCATCCCTAAGGCTAAATATTGCTGTTACATTGCACAACCTTCAATGTTATATCATAATTATTTAAAATTCTGGCAAATGAATTACAGTCTTTGTTAGGAAGAAATGGTCTTCACACAGTTTGCAACAAGCCAGGCGGCTCAAACTGCTGCATATACCCTGACTCTGCTTGCACTGAACGCAAGAGAAGTGACACAATTTCCCTAGTTAATATTGCCTGCTAACATGAATTTATTTTAACTAAATATGCAGGTTTAAAAAAATATACTTGTGTATTGATTTTAAGAAAGGCATTGATGTTGATGGTTAGGTACATTGGTGCAACGACAGTGCTTTTATTTTATTTATTTCACCTTTATTTAACCAGGTAGGCAAGTTGAGAACAAGTTCTCATTTACAATTGCGACCTGGCCAAGATAAAGCAAAGCAGTTCGACAACATACAAAAACACAGAGTTACACATGGAGTAAAACAACATACAATCAATGATGCAGTAGAAAAAAATAAGACTATATACAATGTGAGCAAATGATGTGAGATAATGGAGGTAAAGGCAAAAAAATGCCATGGTGGCAAAGTAAATAAAGTATGGCAAGAAAAAACACTGGAATGGTAGATTTGTAGTTTGAAGAAAGTTAAAAGTTAAAATATAAATAATATGGTGCAAAGGAGCAAAATAAATAAAATAAATAAATACAGTAGGGGAAAAGGTAGTAGTTTGGGCTCAATTAAAGATGGGCTATGTACAGGTGCAGAGATCTGTGAGCTGCTCTGACAGCTGGTGCTTAAAGCTAGTGAGGGAGATAAGTGTTTCCAGTTTTAGAGATTTTTGTAGTTCGTTCCAATCATTGGCAGCTGAGAACTGGAAGGAGAGACGACCAAAGGAGGAGTTGGCTTTAGGGGTGACCAGAGAGATATACCTGCTGGAGCGCGTGCTACAGGTGGGTGCTGCTATGGTGACCAGTGAGCGGAGATAAGGGGGGACTTTACCTAGCAGGGTCTTGTAGATGACCTGGAGCCAATGTGTTTGGCGACGATGATGAAGTGAAGGCCAGCCAACGAGAGCATATAGGTCGCAGTGGTGGGTTGTATATGGGGCTTTGGTGACAAAACGGATGGCACTGTGATAGACTGCATCCAGCTTGTTGAGTAGGGTATTGAAGGCTATTTTGTAAATGACATCGCCGAAGTCGAGGATTGGTAGGATGGTCAGTTTTACGAGGGTATGTTTGGCAGCATGAGTGAAGGATGCTTTGTTGCGAAATAGGAAGCCAATTCTAGATTTCACTTTGGATTGGAGATGATTGATGTGAGTCTGGAAGGAGAGTTTACAGTCTAACCAGACACCTAGGTATTTGTAGTTGTCCACAAATTCTAAGTTAGAACCGTCCAGAGAAGTTATGCTGGATGGGCGGGCAGGTGCAGGCAGCGATCGGTTGAAGAGCATGCATTTAGTTTTACTTGTGTTTAGGAGCAGTTGGAGACCACGGAAGGAGAGTTGAATGGCATTGAAGCTCGTCTGGAGGGTTGTTAACACAGTGTCCAAAGAAGGGCCAGAAGTATACAGAATGGTGTCGTCTGCGTAGAGGTGGATCAGAGATTCACCAGCAGCAAGAGCGACATCATTTATGTATACAGAGAAAAGAGTTGGCCCAAGAATTGAACCCTGTGGTACCCCCATAGAGACTGCCAGAGGTCCAGACAGTAGGCCCTCCGATTTGACACACTGAACTCTGTCAGAGAAGTA
The DNA here is from genome assembly GCF_901001165.1 of Salmo trutta. Classification (NCBI taxonomy): domain Eukaryota; kingdom Metazoa; phylum Chordata; class Actinopteri; order Salmoniformes; family Salmonidae; genus Salmo; species Salmo trutta. The sequence continues at coordinate 31,111,462 of NC_042994.1, forward strand.
GTTGGTGAACCAGGCGACGCAATCGTTTGAGAAACCAAGGCTACTAAGTCTGCCGATGAGGATGTGGTGATTAACAGAGTCAAAAGCTTTGGCCAGGTCAATGAATACGGCAGCACAGTAATGTTTCTTATCGATGGCGGTTACGATGTCGTTTAGGACCTTGAGCGTGGCTGAGGTGCACCCATGACCAGCTCTGAAACCAGATTGCATAGCGGAGAGGGTGCGGTGGGATTCAAAATAGTCGGTAATCTGTTTGTTGACTTGGCTTTCGAAGACCTTAGAAAGGCAGGGTAGGATGGATATAGGTCTGTAGCAACTTGGGTCAAGAGTGTCACCTCCTTTGAAGAGGGGGATGACAGCAGCTGCTTTCCAATCTATGGGAATCTCAGACGACACGAAAGAGAGGTTGAACAGGCTAGTAATAGGGGTTGCAATAATTTCGGCAGATAATTTTAGAAAGAAAGGGTCCAGATTGTCAAGCCCAGCTGATTTGTAGGGGTCCAGATTTTGCAGCTCTTTCAGAACATCAGCTGAATGGATTTGGGAGAAGGAGAAATGGGGAATCTTGGGCGAGTAGCTGTGGGGGGTGCAGTGCTGTTGAATGCAGAAGGGGTAGTTAGGTGGAAAGCATGGCCAGCCGTAGAAAAATGCTTATTGAAATTCTCAATTATAGTGGGCTTATCGGTGGTGACAGAGTTTCCTATCCTCAGTGCAGTGGGCAGTTGGGAGGAGGTGTTCTTATTCTCCATGGACTTTACAATGTCCCAGAACTTTTTAGAGTTGGAGTTGCACGAAGCAAATTTCTGTTTGAAAAAGCTAGCCTTGGCGTTTCTAACTGCCTGTGTGTATTGGTTTCTAACTTCCCTAAAAAGTTGCATATCGCGGGGGCAGTTCGATGCTAATGCAGAACGCCACAGGATATTTTTGTGTTGGTTAAGGGCAGTCAGGTCTGGGGAGAACCAAGGGCTATATCTGTTCCTGGTTCTAAATTTCTTGAAAGGGGCATGCTTATTTAAGATGGAGAGGAAGGCATTTTTAAAAAATAACCAGGCATCCTCTACTGACGGGATGAGGTCAATATCCTTCCAGGATACCAGGGCCAGGTCGATTAGAAAGGCTTGCTCGTTGAAATGTTTCAGGGAGCGTTTGACAGTGATGAGTGGAGGTCGTTTGACCGCTGACCCATTACGGGTGCAGGCAATGAGGCAGTGATCGCTGAGATCTTGGTTGAAAACAGCAGAGGTGTAATTAGAGGGCACATTGGTTAGGATGATATCTATGAGGGTGCCAGTGTTTGCGGCTTTGGGGTTGTACCTGGTGGGTTCATTAATAATTTGTGTGAGATTGAGGGCATCAAGCTTGGATTGTAGGATGGCTGGGGTGTTAAGCATGTCCCAGTTTAGGTCGCCTAGTAGCACGAGCTCTGAAGATAGATGGGGGGCAATCAGTTCACATATGGTGTCCAGAGCACAGCTAGGGGCCGAGGGGGGTCTATAGCAGGCGGCAACGGTGAGAGACTTGTTTTTGGAGAGGTGGATTTTTAAAAGTAGAAGTTATCACGAATGAGCTTGTTAAATCATCACCCATTTGGCGAAGTAGGCTGTGATTTGATGAGAAATTAACAGGCACCGCATTGATTATTTGCAACACAGGACAAGCTAGTTAACCTAGTAATATCATCAACCATGTGTAGTTAACTAGTGATTATGTTAAGATTGATTGTTTTTTATAATATAAGTTTAATGCTAGCTAGCACCTTACTTTGGCTCCATGCTGCACTCGCATAACAGATAGTCAGCCTGCCACGCAGTCTCCTCGTGGAGTGCAATGTAATCGGCCATGATCGATGTCCAAAAATGCCGATTACCGATTGTTATGAAAACTTGAAATCGTCCCTAATTAATCGGCCAGGCCGGTCAACCTCTAATATAAATAGTGAAGTACAGATACCCTCAAAACTACTTAAGTAGTATTTTAAAGTATTTTTATTCAAGTACTGTGCACCACTGTGTCACGTCCTGACCATAGTAAGAGGTCATTTTCTATGGTAGAGTAGGTCAGGGCGTGACAGGGGGTGTTTTGTGTTTTGTTCTATGTTTTCTATATCTATGTTTAGTTCTAGTTTTCTATTTCTATGTTGTTGTTTTTTGGGTTGACCTCCAATTGGAGGCAGTTGGTCCTCGTTGTCTCTAATTGGAGATCATATTTAAGTAGGGGTTTTTCTTCCTGGTTTTTGTGGGTTATTATATTTTGAGTAGTGTTTGTTTCTCTCTGCGTCACGGTTTGTTGTTTTGTCATTTCAGTTATTTATGTATTGCAAAGTTTCACGGATTAAATAAAATTTGGAACTACAACCACGCTGCACTTTGGTCTGCTCCTTTAGACAACCGTGACACACTGCCAGTAAAGTTATAATGTGCATCACTCAGAATAATCAGAAGTCTGGTCTGTTCTAGAACTAAGTCATCAATCAGAAGACTGGTCTGTTCTAGAACTAAGTCATCAATCAGAAGACTGGTCTGTTCTAGAACTAAGTCATCAATCAGAAGACTGGTCTGTTCTAGAACTAAGTCATCAATCAGAAGACTGGTCTGTTCTAGAACTAAGTCATCAATCAGAAGACTGGTCTGTTCTAGAACTAAGTCATCTATCAGAAGACTGGTCTGTTCTAGAACTAAGTCATCAATCAGAAATCTGCTCTGTTCTAGAACTAAGTCATCTATCAGAAGACTGGTAGGTTCTAGAACTAAGTCATCTATCAGAAATCTGCTCTGTTCTAAAAACCATGCCGGCATGTTCCATGCCGTCCCTGGGGGGGTGCGTCACTTGAGTGGGTTGAGTCACTGACGTGGTCTTCCTGTCTGGGTTGGCGCCCCCCCCCACCCTTGGGTTGTGCCGTGGCGGAGATCTTTGTGGGCTATACTCGGCCTTGTCTCAGGATGGTAAATTGGTGGTTGGAGATATCCCTCCAGTGGTGTGGGGGCTGTGCTTTGGCAAAGTGGGTGGTGTTATATCCTGCCAGTTTGGCCCTGTCCGGGGGTTTCATTGGATGGGGCCCCAGTGTCTCCTGACCCCACCTGTCTCAGCCTCCAGTATTTATGCTGCAGTAGTTTATGTGTCGGGGGGCTAGGGTCAGTCTGTTACATCTGGAGTATTTCTCTTGTCTTATCCAGTGTCCTTTGTGAATTTGATTATGCTCTCTCTAATTCTCTCTTTCTCTCTTTCTTTCTTTCTCTCTCTCTCTCTCGGAGGACCTGAGCCCTAGGACCATGCCTCAGGACTACCTGGCTTGATGACTCCTTGCTGTCCCCAGTCCACCTGGCCGTGCTGCTGCTCCAGTTTCAACTGTTCTGCCTGCGGCTATGGAACCCTGACCTGTTCACCGGACGTGCTACCTGTCCCAGACCTGCTGTTTTCAACTCTCCAGAGACAGCAGGAGCGGTAGAGATACTCTCAAAGATCGGCTATGAAAAAGCCAACTGACGCTTACTCTTGTGTTACTGACTTGTTGCTCCCTCGACAACTACTATGATTATTATTATTTGACCATGCTGGTCTTTTATGAACATTTGAACATCTTGGCCATGTGCTGTTATAATCTCCACCCGGCACAGCCAGAAGAGGACTGGCCACCCCTCATAGCCTGGTTCCTCTCTAGGTTTCTTCCTAGGTTTTGGCCTTTCTAGGGAGTTTTTCCTAGCCACCGTGCTTCTACACCTGCATTGCTTGCTGTTTGGGGTTTTAGGCTGGGTTTCTGTACAGCACTTTGAGATATCAGCTGATGTAAGAAGGGCTATATAAATAAATTTGATTTGATTTGATTCTAGAACTTAGTCATCTATGCTCCACTTATTGAAATTACTTTTTGACCTGATAAAGACCTAGGTTGATGATGACTGACTGATCGACTGGCCGATTGACTGGCTGACTTGCCGACTAGCTGACTGACTGGCTGACTGGCTACAGCAGAGAGGAGAGGGTTGTAAACCTCCCTGTCAGTCTCTCCAGCTCTCAAAATGAAAGATGGATGTGCTTATTAAATCTCCTGCCATAATCCACATAGCCTCGTATAAATGGACACATTTATGAGGCAGGGAGGAGGGTGATGGGAGAAGGGTGAGGAGAGAGGGGGGAGGAGGGGGAGAGGAAGGAGGGGGAGAGAGAGGATGGGGAGGACGAGGGTGAGGGGAGGACGGAGGAACACACTCACACAGACACACGCAGCCAGGACAGGACAGGCCAAAACAGGACAAGACAGGCCAGAACAGGACAGGACAGGCCAAAACAGGACAAGACAGGGAGATGAGCTGAAAAGGATAGTGGTTTTTAACAGACCTTGACAGGACAGGACAGGACAGGACAGACCAGAACAGGACAGGCCAGAACAGGACAGGACAGGCCAAAACAGGACAAGACAGGGAAATGAGCTGAAAAGGATAGTGGTTTTTAACAGACCTTGACAGGACAGGACAGGACAGACCAGACCAGAACAGGACAGACCAGAAAAGGACAAGACATGCCAGAACAGGACAGGACAGGGCAAAACAGGACAAGACAGGGAGATAAGCTGAAAAGGATAGTGGTTTTTAACAGACCTTGACAGGACAGGACAGGCCAGAACAGGACAGGCCTGGGAGATGAGCTGAGGAGGATAGTGGTTTTAACAGACGTTGACAGGACAGGACAGGACAGACTATAATAGGAAAGACCAGAACAGGACAGGCCAGAACAGGACAGGCCAGAACAGGACAGGCCAGGCCTGGGAGATGAGCTGAGGAGGATAGTGGTTTTAACAGACCTTGACATTACTGGAGGATGGATGGAGATGTCTCAACACTCCCTGAGAGGAGAGGAGTTAGGCCCACACTTAAATAAGGAGAGATGGAGAGAGAGAATGAAAGAGACAGAGAAGAGGAGTAAGAGAGAGGAGAAAGAGTAAGAGGGAGTGTCACGTCCTGACCAGCAGAGGGCGTAATTGTGTTAGTCTTGGTCAGGATGTGGCAGGTGGTTTGTTTTTGTTAAATGTTGTGTTGGTGATTGGGACTTCCAATTGAAGGCAGGTGTGTTGAGTTGCCTTTGATTGGAAGTCCTATATAGGTGTGTGTGTTTTTCTTTGGGGTTGTGGGTGGTTGTCCTTGCACTGCATTGTATATGCCTGCAAGACTGTTGCTGTCGTAAGTACTGTTTATTGTTTGTTTCAAGTGGATGCTTTACGTGTTTTATTTAATAAACATGAGTGTCCACAATCCCGCTGCGCCTTGGTCCATTCCTAACGGCGGACGTTACAGAACCACCCACCACCAAAGGACCAAGCAGCGGAAGAGGAGGAAGCCACAGGAGAACAGGGTGGATGAATGGACATGGCAAGATGAAAGACGATTCTGGGAGGACAAGTTAAGGGAGCTAAGGGAACCCGAGAGGCAGCCCCAATAATTTTTTTGGGGGGGCACAAGGGCTGTTTGGCGGGGCGAGATTGGAGCCCCAGGCCAGCTCCCCGTACCCTTGTAGGGCAGACTGGACAGGTCCCGTGCTTTGGGGTTGGGGCTGTGGTGAGGCCTGGGATTTTCAGGCCGGTAGGCACAGTACCAGCGCCCTGCATGTGCCAGGGCGAAGTAGGCATCGTGCCGGAAGGGGTGATGCCAACCCTGCGCTCAAGACCGCCAGTGCGCCTCTACGGTCTGGTGTTTCCCGCCATATGCACTAGCATGGAGGTGCGTGTCTCCAGGCTGGCACGTCCAGTACCAGCCCCACGCATCAGGCGTCTAGTGTGTCAGCCCAGCCTCGCCAGTCAGGAGTCGCCAGAGCTGCCTGCCAGTCAGGAGTCGCCAGAGCTGCCTGCCAGTCAGGAGTCGCCAGAGCTGCCTGCCAGTCAGGAGTCGCCAGAGCTGCCTGCCAGTCAGGAGTCGCCAGAGTGGCCCGACTGCCCGGAGATGCCAGAGTGGCCCGACTGCCCGGGTCTGCCAGAGTGGCCCGACTGCCCGGGTCTGCCAGAGTGGCCCGACTGCCCGGATCTGCCAGAGGTGCCCGCCTGCCCGGATCTGCCAGGGTGCCCTGACTGTCCTGGGCCAGCTTGATTGGCCCTCCTGTCCTCCGGCCCAGCCCGAGTGGCGCTTCTGCCCTCCGGCCCAGCTCGTGTGGCCCTCCTGCCCTCCGGCCCAGCCCGATTGGCCCTCCTGTCCTCCGGCCCAGCCCGAGTGGCGCTTCTGCCCTCCGGCCCAGCTCGTGTGGCCCTCCTGCCCTCCGGCCCAGCCCGAGTGGCCCTCCTGCCCTCCAGCCCAGCCCGAGTGGCCCTCCTGTCCTCCGGCCCAGCCCGAGTGGTCCGTCTGCCAGGGTCAGCCCAAGTGGCCCGTCTGCCCGGCGCAGCTAGCGGCGCCACCGAAGTGGGCGACGCCGAAGGTGGAGCGAGGTCCACATCCTGCACCTGAGCCACCTCCAGGATAGGTGGGTTGGGGAGGGAGGGTGTAGCACAGTGCCGTCGGTGACGGCAGCCACCCTCCCTTCCCTCCCTTATTGTTTAGGGGTTATTGTTTGTTGGTTTTGTTGGGGTATTGGGGATTTTCTTGTGTTTTCTTTTTTTAGGTGTCCCCCGGGGTCTGCACCTTGAGGGGGGGTACTGTCACGTCCTGACCAGCAGAGGGCGTAATTGTGTTAGTCTTGGTCAGGATGTGGCAGGTGGTTTGTGTTTGTTAAATGTTGTGTTGGTGATTGGGACTTCCAATTGAAGGCAGGTGTGTTGAGTTGCCTTTGATTGGAAGTCCTATATAGGTGTGTGTGTTTTTCTTTGGGGTTGTGGGTGGTTGTCCTTGCACTGCATTGTATGTGCCTGCAAGACTGTTGCTGTCGTAAGTACTGTTTATTGTTTGTTTCAAGTGGATGCTTTACGTGTTTTATTTAATAAACATGAGTGTCCACAATCCCGCTGCGCCTTGGTCCATTCCTAACGACGGACGTTACAGGGAGAGAGGGATGGAGATAGGAGAGAGAGAGAGAGAGAGAGAGAGAAATAAAGAAGGAGAGAGACAGAGAACTTTGGTTGTAGATGTCCCAGTGTTGCCATTGATTGAACTGCAGGTGTTGCTCTGTGACAGACAAATCAACACTACTGCATTCCTGTGCTCTACACACACACACACACACACACAAAGCCTCTCTCTCTCTCACACACACACACACACACTTCCGCCATGTCACCTGATCTGATTGACATTCCGCCCTGCGTTCCATCTGTGACCCAGAGAACATTCTGCCCGACACCCGTCTGACCTCTCCTCTGCTTTGTTCACCGCACAGGAGCTGACCACGGGTAGACTAACACACTCACCCACACACTCACTCACACTCACACACACTCACACACCAACAAACTCTCACAGTCTCATGTCACAATTAGGAGTTCATCCATGTTTCTCAAACGTCAAATTTCGAAGTGTTTAAGGTTAAGTTCAGTCATTAACTCTGAATGGTTAAGGTTAGGCATTAACTCTGAATGGTTAAGGTGAGTCATTAACTCTGAATGGTTAAGGTTAGGCATGAACTCTGAATGGTTAAGGTTAGGCATGAACTCTGAATGGTTAAGGTGAGTCATTAACTCTGAATGGTTAAGGTGAGTCATTAACTCTGAATGGGTAAGGTGAGTCATTAACTCTGAATGGTTAAGGTTAGGCATTAACTCTGAATGGTTAAGGTTAGGCATTAACTCTGAATGGTTAAGGTGAGTCATTAACTCTGAATGGTTAAGTTCAGGCATTAACTCTGAATGGTTAAGGTGAGTCATTAACTCTGAATGGGTAAGGTGAGGGTTAATGTTTGGGATAGGCTTAAAACAAAAATATCAAAAACACTTCCTGTCGCTGGAGTGGAACATGGCACCCCACAACACCCTGGTAAAACTGAAACGGTACTTGAAGGTAACAGCATCGCTGTAACCCCTAGCAGGCGGTTTCCACGTCATCTCCTGACGTCCACAGACATGTCAAATACTGACCTGGCTGTATACACACACACACACAAACAGAGAGAGAGACTCTCTCTCTCACACACACACAGACACACACAGACTTTCACACACACACTCATACAGACTCCCACACACACACAGACACACTCAGACGTAGGCACAGAAACAGACACACACCGTGCACGGACACACACGCTGTCACGGGTGGACCATTCATCTAGACAGCTGGTGTCAGATCACTGTAAAACGGTTTGAATATAACTAGAGGGGAGTTTTAATTCATACCACAGTGAGGGAGGGTGTGTGTGTGTGTGTGTGTGTGTGTGTGTGTGTGTGTGTGTGTGTGTGTGTGTGTGTGTGTGTGTGTGTGTGTGTTGAAGGGAAGCACAGTAAGCAGGTCATTGACTGAGTAGGGGATTATCGATGTTATGGGACTGTATACACACAACACCCCCCTCCCTGTAGACACACACACACTGATACACACACGCACACATACTCACACACACACTGACAGACAGGTGGTCGATCCACTCATTACCATAAACAACAACAGCATTAACATAGACGCACACACCACCTCACCACTCTCAAATATATTTCTCGTACAGCCTATAACGCCACTGCACAAAACGCTCTCCATTCCAACCAGCACTTAAACTGAATCCATATTGCAGATTTGTCCAACTCATTTCCATAACCTGATCCTGTGTGTGTGGATGCCTACAGCAGTAGTATTATTACTGGACTGAATACAGAGCAGAATATCAATCTGAACAACTAGAACAACAGCATCATATTATGGCTGTAATGCATCTATAGAGGAGACAGGTGAGACCCTGCTAGTCCAGATTAGCCTACAGACTGAACTCAGCCCAGAGGAGAGGGAGAAGCAGCAGCAGGCTTTAATCTTACCTTCTATATACTACACATCTATAACCTTACCTTGGCCATTCTACATACTACACATCTATAACCTTACCATGGCCATTCTACATACTACACATCTATAACCTTACCTTGGCCATTCTACATACTACACATCTATAGCCTTACCTTGGCCATTCTACATACTACACATCTATAACCTTACCTTGGCCATTCTATATACCACACATCTATAACCTTACTTTGGCCATTCTACATACTACACATCTATAACCTTACCTTGGCTATTCTACATACTACACATCTATAACCTTACCTTGGCCATTCTACATACTACACATCTAATACCTTACCTTGGCCATTCTATATACTACACATCTATAACCTTACCTTGGCCATTCTACATACTACACATCTATAACCTTGGCCATTCTATATACTACACATCTATAACCTTACCTTGACCATTCTACATACTACACATCTATAACCTTACCTTGGCCATTCTATATACTACACATCTATAACCTTACCTTGGCCATTCTATATACTACACATCTATAACCTACCTTGGCCATTCTATATACTACACATCTATAACCTTACCTTGGCCATTCTATATACTACACATCTATAACCTTACCTTGGCCATTCTATATACTACACATCTATAACCTTGGCCATTCTATATACTACACATCTATAACCTTGGCTATTCGATATACTAGTAATCTAGCAGGTAGCCTAGCGATTAGGAGCGTTGGGTCAGTAATCGAAAGGTCGCTGGTATGAATCCCTGCGCAGGCTAAATGAAAAATCTGTCAATGTGCCCTTGAGCAAGGTACTTAACCCTAATTGCTCCTGTAAATCTCTCTGGATAAGAGCATCTGCTAAATGACTAACATGTAAATGTACTACACATCTTTAATCTTACTTAGGCTGCTAATATTATGGATGGACTGGTGTCTAGAGGCTGATATACAGGCTACCAACACCGACCCACAGCAGACAGTTTGCAGGTTGATATACAGGCTACCAACACCGACCCACAGCAGACAGTCTGCAGGATGATATACAGGCTACCAACACCGACCCACAACAGACAGTCTGCAGGATGATATACAGGCTACCAACACCGACCCACAGCAGACAGTCTGCAGGTTGATATACAGGCTACCAACACCGACCCACAGCAGACAGTCTGCAGGTTGATATACAGGCTACCAACACCGACCCACAGCAGACAGTCTGCAGGTTTATATACAGGCTACCAACACCGACCCACAGCAGACAGTCTGCAGGTTGATATACAGGCTACCAACACCGACCCACAGCAGACAGTCTGCAGGATGATATACAGGCTACCAACACCGACCCACAGCAGACAGTCTGCAGGATGATATACAGGCTACCAACACCGACCCACAGCAGACAGTCTGCAGGTTGATATACAGGCTACCAACACCGACCCACAGCAGACAGTCTGCAGGTTGATATACAGGCTACCAACACCGACCCACAGCAGACAGTCTGCAGGTTGATATACAGGCTACCAACACCGACCCACAGCAGACAGTCTGCATGTTGATATACAGGCTACCAACACCGACCCACAGCAGACAGTCTGCAGGTTGATATACAGGCTACCAACACCGACCCACAGCAGACAGTCTGCAGGTTGATATACAGGCTACCAACACCGACCCACAGCAGACAGTCTGCAGGTTGATATACAGGCTACCAACACCGACCCACAGCAGACAGTCTGCAGGATGATATACAGGCTACCAACACCGACCCACAGCAGACAGTCTGCAGGTTGATATACAGGCTACCAACACCGACCCAGAGCAGACAGTCTGCAGGTTGATATACAGGCTACCAACACCGACCCACAGCAGACAGTCTGCAGGATGATATACAGGCTACCAACACCGACCCACAGCAGACAGTCTGCAGGATGATATACAGGCTACCAACACCGACCCACAGCAGACAGTCTGCAGGTTGATATACAGGCTACCAACACCGACCCACAGCAGACAGTCTGCAGGATGATATACAGGCTACCAACACCGACCCACAGCAGACAGTCTGCAGGTTGATATACAGGCCACCAACACCGACCCACAGCAGACAGTCTGCAGGTTGATATACAGGCTACCAACACCGACCCACAGCAGACAGTCTGCAGGTTGATATACAGGCTACCAACACTGACCCACAGCAGACAGTCTGCAGGTTGATATACAGGCTACCAACACCGACCCACAGCAGACAGTCTGCAGGTTGATATACAGGCTACCAACACCGACCCACAGCAGACAGTCTGCAGGTTGATATACAGGCTACCAACACCGACCCACAGCAGACAGTCTGCAGGTTTATATACAGGCTACCAACACCGACCCACAGCAGACAGTCTGCAGGTTGATATACAGGCTACCAACACCGACCCACAGCAGACAGTCTGCAGGTTGATATACAGGCTACCAACACCGACCCACAGCAGACAGTCTGCAGGTTGATATACAGGCTACCAACACCGACCCACAGCAGACAGTCTGCAGGTTGATATACAGGCTACCAACACCGACCCACAGCAGACAGTCTGCAGGTTGATATACAGGCTAGCAACACCGACCCACAGCAGACAGTCTGCAGGATGATATATAGGCTACCAACACCGACCCACTGCAGACAGTCTGCAGGTTGATATACAGGCTACCAACACCGACCCACAGCAGACAGTCTGCAGGTTGATATACAGGCTACCAACACCGACCCACAGCAGACAGTCTGCAGGTTGATATACAGGCTACCAACACCGACCCACAGCAGACAGTCTGCAGGTTGATATACAGGCTACCAACACCGACCCACAGAAGACAGTCTGCAGGTTGATATACAGGCTACCAACACCGACCCACAGCAGACAGTCTGCAGGATGATATACAGGCTACTAACACCGACCCACAGCAGACAGTCTGCAGGATGATATACAGGCTACCAACACCGACCCACAGCAGACAGTCTGCAGGTTGATATACAGGCTACCAACACCGACCCACAGCAGACAGTCTGCAGGTTGATATACAGGCTACCAACACCGACCCACAGCAGACAGTCTGCAGGATGATATACAGGCTACCAACACCGACCCACAGCAGACAGTCTGCAGGTTGATATACAGGCTACCAACACCGACCCACAGCAGACAGTCTGCAGGTTGATATACAGGCTACCAACACCGACCCACAGCAGACAGTCTGCAGGTTGATATACAGGCTACCAACACCGACCCACAGCAGACAGTCTGCAGGTTGATATACAGGCTACCAACACCGACCCACAGCAGACAGTCTGCAGGTTGATATACAGGCTACCAACACCGACCCACAGCAGACAGTCTGCAGGTTGATATACAGGCTACCAACACCGACCCACAGCAGACAGTCTGCAGGTTGATATACAGGCTACCAACACCGACCCACAGCAGACAGTCTGCAGGTTGATATACAGGCTACCAACACTGACCCACAGCAGACAGTCTGCAGGTTGATATACAGGCTAGCAACACCGACCCACAGCAGACAGTCTGCAGGATGATATATAGGCTACCAACACCGACCCACTGCAGACAGTCTGCAGGTTGATATACAGGCTACCAACACCGACCCACAGCAGACAGTCTGCAGGTTGATATACAGGCTACCAACACCGACCCACAGCAGACAGTCTGCAGGTTGATATACAGGCTACCAACACCGACCCACAGAAGACAGTCTGCAGGTTGATATACAGGCTACCAACACCGACCCACAGCAGACAGTCTGCAGGATGATATACAGGCTACTAACACCGACCCACAGCAGACAGTCTGCAGGATGATATACAGGCTACCAACACCGACCCACAGCAGACAGTCTGCAGGATGATATACAGGCTACCAACACCGACCCACAGCAGACAGTCTGCAGGTTGATATACAGGCTACCAACACCGACCCACAGCAGACAGTCTGCAGGTTGATATACAGGCTACCAACACCGACCCACAGCAGACAGTCTGCAGGATGATATACAGGCTACCAACACCGACTCACAGCAGACAGTCTGCAGGTTGATATACAGGCTACCAACACCGACCCACAGCAGACAGTCTGCAGGTTGATATACAGGCTACCAACACCGACCCACAGCAGACAGTCTGCAGGTTGATATACAGGCTACCAACACTGACCCACAGCAGACAGTCTGCAGGTTGATATACAGGCTAGCAACACCGACCCACAGCAGACAGTCTGCAGGATGATATATAGGCTACCAACACCGACCCACTGCAGACAGTCTGCAGGTTGATATACAGGCTACCAACACCGACCCACAGCAGACAGTCTGCAGGTTGATATACAGGCTACCAACACCGACCCACAGCAGACAGTCTGCAGGTTGATATACAGGCTACCAACACCGACCCACAGAAGACAGTCTGCAGGTTGATATACAGGCTACCAACACCGACCCACAGCAGACAGTCTGCAGGATGATATACAGGCTACTAACACCGACCCACAGCAGACAGTCTGCAGGATGATATACAGGCTACCAACACCGACCCACAGCAGACAGTCTGCAGGTTGATATACAGGCTACCAACACCGACCCACAGCAGACAGTCTGCAGGTTGATATACAGGCTACCAACACCGACCCACAGCAGACAGTCTGCAGGATGATATACAGGCTACCAACACCGACCCACAGCAGACAGTCTGCAGGTTGATATACAGGCTACCAACACCGACCCACAGCAGACAGTCTGCAGGTTGATATACAGGCTACCAACACCGACCCACAGCAGACAGTCTGCAGGTTGATATACAGGCTACCAACACCGACCCACAGCAGACAGTCTGCAGGTTGATATACAGGCTACCAACACCGACCCACAGCAGACAGTCTGCAGGCTGATATACAGGCTACCAACACCGACCCACAGCAGACAGTCTGCAGGTTGATATACAGGCTACCAACACCGACCCACAGCAGACAGTCTGCAGGTTGATATACAGGCTACCAACACCGACCCACAGCAGACAGTCTGCAGGTTGATATACAGGCTACCAACACCGACCCACAGCAGACAGTCTGCAGGTTGATATACAGGCTAGCAACACCGACCCACAGCAGACAGTCTGCAGGATGATATATAGGCTACCAACACCGACCCACTGCAGACAGTCTGCAGGTTGATATACAGGCTACCAACACCGACCCACAGCAGACAGTCTGCAGGTTGATATACAGGCTACCAACACCGACCCACAGCAGACAGTCTGCAGGTTGATATACAGGCTACCAACACCGACCCACAGCAGACAGTCTGCAGGTTGATATACAGGCTACCAACACCGACCCACAGAAGACAGTCTGCAGGTTGATATACAGGCTACCAACACCGACCCACAGCAGACAGTCTGCAGGATGATATACAGGCTACTAACACCGACCCACAGCAGACAGTCTGCAGGATGATATACAGGCTACCAACACCGACCCAAAGCAGACAGTCTGCAGGTTGATATACAGGCTACCAACACCGACCCACAGCAGACAGTCTGCAGGTTGATATACAGGCTACCAACACCGACCCACAGCAGACAGTCTGCAGGATGATATACAGGCTACCAACACCGACCCACAGCAGACAGTCTGCAGGTTGATATACAGGCTACCAACACCGACCCACAGCAGACAGTCTGCAGGTTGATATACAGGCTACCAACACCGACCCACAGCAGACAGTCTGCAGGTTGATATACAGGCTACCAACACCGACCCACAGCAGACAGTCTGCAGGTTGATATACAGGCTACCAACACCGACCCACAGCAGACAGTCTGCAGGTTGATATACAGGCTACCAACACCGACCCACAGCAGACAGTCTGCAGGTTGATATACAGGCTACCAACACCGACCCACAGCAGACAGTCTGCAGGATGATATACAGGCTACCAACACCGACCACAGCAGACAGTCTGCAGGTTGATATACAGGCTACCAACACCGACCCACAGCAGACAGTCTGCAGGTTGATATACAGGCTACCAACACTGACCCACAGCAGACAGTCTGCAGGTTGATATACAGGCTAGCAACACCGACCCACAGCAGACAGTCTGCAGGATGATATATAGGCTACCAACACCGACCCACTGCAGACAGTCTGCAGGTTGATATACAGGCTACCAACACCGACCCACAGCAGACAGTCTGCAGGTTGATATACAGGCTACCAACACCGACCCACAGCAGACAGTCTGCAGGTTGATATACAGGCTACCAACACCGACCCACAGAAGACAGTCTGCAGGTTGATATACAGGCTACCAACACCGACCCACAGCAGACAGTCTGCAGGATGATATACAGGCTACTAACACCGACCCACAGCAGACAGTCTGCAGGATGATATACAGGCTACCAACACCGACCCACAGCAGACAGTCTGCAGGATGATATACAGGCTACCAACACCGACCCACAGCAGACAGTCTGCAGGTTGATATACAGGCTACCAACACCGACCCACAGCAGACAGTCTGCAGGTTGATATACAGGCTACCAACACCGACCCACAGCAGACAGTCTGCAGGATGATATACAGGCTACCAACACCGACTCACAGCAGACAGTCTGCAGGTTGATATACAGGCTACCAACACCGACCCACAGCAGACAGTCTGCAGGTTGATATACAGGCTACCAACACCGACCCACAGCAGACAGTCTGCAGGTTGATATACAGGCTACCAACACTGACCCACAGCAGACAGTCTGCAGGTTGATATACAGGCTAGCAACACCGACCCACAGCAGACAGTCTGCAGGATGATATATAGGCTACCAACACCGACCCACTGCAGACAGTCTGCAGGTTGATATACAGGCTACCAACACCGACCCACAGCAGACAGTCTGCAGGTTGATATACAGGCTACCAACACCGACCCACAGCAGACAGTCTGCAGGTTGATATACAGGCTACCAACACCGACCCACAGAAGACAGTCTGCAGGTTGATATACAGGCTACCAACACCGACCCACAGCAGACAGTCTGCAGGATGATATACAGGCTACTAACACCGACCCACAGCAGACAGTCTGCAGGATGATATACAGGCTACCAACACCGACCCACAGCAGACAGTCTGCAGGTTGATATACAGGCTACCAACACCGACCCACAGCAGACAGTCTGCAGGTTGATATACAGGCTACCAACACCGACCCACAGCAGACAGTCTGCAGGATGATATACAGGCTACCAACACCGACCCACAGCAGACAGTCTGCAGGTTGATATACAGGCTACCAACACCGACCCACAGCAGACAGTCTGCAGGTTGATATACAGGCTACCAACACCGACCCACAGCAGACAGTCTGCAGGTTGATATACAGGCTACCAACACCGACCCACAGCAGACAGTCTGCAGGTTGATATACAGGCTACCAACACCGACCCACAGCAGACAGTCTGCAGGCTGATATACAGGCTACCAACACCGACCCACAGCAGACAGTCTGCAGGTTGATATACAGGCTACCAACACCGACCCACAGCAGACAGTCTGCAGGTTGATATACAGGCTACCAACACCGACCCACAGCAGACAGTCTGCAGGTTGATATACAGGCTACCAACACTGACCCACAGCAGACAGTCTGCAGGTTGATATACAGGCTACCAACACCGACCCACAGCAGACAGAGAATTCTTGTAATTCAGTATCTTATGGCAATTCAACACGTGGATGTAAATCAACTATAACACTATCAGAAATAGAGTCATGTCCAAACAGATTCAGATTCATACTCATATTCAGATGCATACTCATATTCAGATTCATATTCAGATTCATATTCAGATGCATACTCATATTCATACTCATATTCAGATTCATATTCAGATTCATATTCATATTCATACTCATATTCAGATTCATATTCAGATTCATATTCAGATGCATACTCATATTCATACTCATATTCAGATTCATATTCTGATTCATACTCATATTCAGATTCATATTCAGATTCATACTCATACTCAGATTCAGATTCATACTCATATTCAGATTCATATTCCAATTCATACTCAGAATCATATTCAGATTCATATTCATACTCAGATTCATATTCATATTCAGAAAACTTGAATGTCCTCAAAGAGACAATTCATCTTGCAGCAGTCATAAAACATATACCATCTAAAAATGTACAATAAATAGCAGAGGATGTTTACAAGGCAATAGACAGGGGAAGTGCTGATTCATACAACATTTGTTAAGTTGCAGAAATGCATTCGGAAATAAAAGAGTGTTTGGCCCTATTTGTTTTAACCTTAGGTAGTCTGTACCTGCGTCCAGAGGGAAGGAACTGGATGAGACATAGCAACACATATAGCATTATTAAGGATGGAATCATGTCTACAAATACAGGAGGAGTGAACCGCGACCATGATAGACAACATCACGGACACCAGACCAGGAGAGGGAGAAGAAGAGATGAGAAGAACTATCTTAAACAGCTCTTACCTTGTGCATTCAACATGTGTATCCAGCCGCTGAGGAGGAGCAGGAAGAGAAACCACCAGCTCCAGCTGAAGCTCCACAGTCCCAGCTTCATCCCTCTCTCTGTTGGGCCGCGGGTCACCCTGGGAGGCATCATGATCCATGTTGCCGCGGGCGGAACAGCTCCCACGGCGGCGCGACCGTTGCGCGTAATTCCATTAGAATGGAGAGGCTTCATATTAGAGAGGTGATCCACGGGGACTCCACGGCTGGGTTTGGTCGGGTTAATGGAAGTAGTCTCCGGTTGCGCTTTGATGTTGTTGGAGCCTCCTCCGGTGCGCTGAGCGCGAGGGAAACGGAGAGGAGGAGAAGGGAGAGAAATGTGAGATGAAGGGCTTCCACCTGCTCCACAGTGCGTCTCCTTCACCGGCTTCTCCCTGGAGGACTGGCCGGCTAACAGGCGCCCTGGGGTGGGTGTCTCCTCCCCGTGGGTCGCTGAATCAGAGTCCCTCCCACCGTCACCGGTGACAATTCCCTCGCGTCCCGTGGTGCCCGGGCTGATCAACAACTCAACCAGTGACACGAACAGCTCCTTCCCGGTCCTGGCAGCTTGGCCTCTCGGTTTGCCTTTAATAAAGTCCTCGCCTCTCCGGGGCTCGGAAGGTCTCTGTCTCCTGTGATATCTCGTGTTCATTACCAGTGATGCTGCAGGAGCAGAATTAATACATCTGAGAGAGTGGGATTTGGATTGATCCGATTATATCAGCAAGTCGGGCTACGGCCCCGATAAATCCCTGCTTGTTGTGATGTCTTCAGCGGGGATTTGTCTAGCAGATCATGTGGGTGTTTAGACAGAATTAATGGCGGGCAATAAAGCGCATAAATGATCCATTTGGGCTTTCTTATTGTGTGATTTAGAAAAAATCTATTTGTAAACCATTTGCTATCGATCCAGGCGAATTCACCAGTTAGTCTGGGTGCAGGGCTCCCGAACCGAGTCCATGTTTGTTATGAAGTAACACTGTGGGCTTCAGAAAACCTCTAGTTAAATATTCAGGTTAACTATGAATTAACCATTCAGCGGGGTAAAATGTAGCCAGAGAGGATAAATGCAGCCGTAACTCTCCACCTCTCTCTCCCTCCTTCCCTCCCTCTCTTTCCGGTCCGCTGGGGCTTGCCGCTTGTCTCGGGTTACAACGCAGGCAGGAACCAGCCAACAGGTTAACAACAAGAAACACACCTTCCGTTAGTTACATTCAATCCCGAATTTCTCCAACAAAACAAGGTGAAACGGAACAGTTCAGTTGTGAGAAGGCTAGTCAGTCCGTATTAAACAACCAAAACACACACAGCGGTTAGCTTAGCACAGGGACAACACACTGCGACACACTTTCAGCTGTGAACCTCCTTTTTTACATCTTTAACAAGTCGACAAGGCAGCTGGAAATGTTCCGATAAAACGCCACAGTGTCTTCGCTTCTTCCTAAAACAACCTTACAATATAAATCGGTTATTTGTTCAGGGTTTTTTTTATCCAGAAAAGTTACTTTGAACAACAAGCAGCGAAGCGACGGTTGGAGAGCGGGCGCGAGTCGCGGTGATGAATGTTCTGCGTCTCGAGCGGCGCGGAGAGCGCGAACCGAACACCTGTCTCCGTCCGCTAGACGGGATCCGGACCACGGGCTTTTCAACTGAAATACCTAAACAGGGGGAAAAATAATTTTAGACCATAAAAAATAGACTTTCTCGAATGGTAAGAGTCCGTTTTTTCCCCCGGTACAGATCCTCCGTCAGTCTGAACCCAAGTCTGCTCTCAGGCTGAAAACAGAGACTAAACTAAAAGTTCCATTCACAAGCCGTCTGCCCCGCCCAGATCAACTGTGATTGGATGAGGCTCCTGTTTAACAGCGAGTCCCTTATTCTGATTGGGCGCAGTTGCAGGCAGGAGGCGGGACTAAAGGGGCTTTCAGAAGTCAGCACAACGCGGTGAACGGCGCCCCCAAACCGAGAAAACGGGAAAACGATCTGGAAATTAAATGAATAAATGACGAAGCAAAGCATTTTTGCCAAGAAATGATATATTATTAGGTACAGGGAAAAAAACTCCCCCTCAGGCGTAATAGGCAATATCTTTTGACAGAAACCCTTACCTGATTCCATCCAGCTACTCATAAAGCCGTATCACATCGCTGAAGGGAGATCTCGGTACCACGTTGGCCATTAAACGGAGCATTAATATTAAAGCTGTACTACGGGGTGACCTTACCTTTAATTGGCTCTATAAATCCACCTAAAGTTGACCACCTCCTCAACACACACTAATCTAGGCAATCTTCTCGCCACACACACACCTGGAGTGGCCAAACGATGGCTCTCCTCCACTCCCTTCCTCTATTGATGCTTCTTCCTCTCTCTTCTCTTCTCCTCTAATCTGTCTCTCCTCCTCTAACCTGTCTCTCCCTCCTCTAACCTGTCTCTCCCTCCTCTAACCTGTCTCTCTCTCCTCTAACCTGTCTCTCTCTCCTCTAACCTGTCTCTCCTCTCCTCTAACCTGTCTCTTCCTCCTCTAACCTGTCTCTCTCTCCTCTAACCTGTCTCTCCTCTAACCTGTCTTTCTCTCCTCTAACCTGTCTTTCCCTCCTCTAACCTGTCTCTCTCTCCTC
Source organism: Salmo trutta (assembly GCF_901001165.1). Taxonomy (NCBI): domain Eukaryota; kingdom Metazoa; phylum Chordata; class Actinopteri; order Salmoniformes; family Salmonidae; genus Salmo; species Salmo trutta. The sequence continues at coordinate 31,131,551 of NC_042994.1, forward strand.
TAACCTGTCTCTCCCTCCTCTAACCTGTCTCTCCCTCCTCTAACCTGTCTCTCCCTCCTCTAACCTGTCTCTCCCTCCTCTAACCTGTCTCTCCTCTAACCTGTCTCTCCTCTCCTCTAACCTCTCTCTCCTCTAACCTGTCTCTCCTCTAACCTGTCTCTCTCTCCTCTAACCTGTCTCTCCTCTAACCTGTCTCTCTCTCCTCTAACCTGTTTCTCCTCTCCTCTAACCTGTCTCACCCTCCTCTAACCTGTCTCTCCTCCTCTAACCTGTCTCTCCTCTAACCTGTCTCTCTCTCCTCTAACCTGTCTCTCCTCCTCTAACCTGTCTCTCCCTCCTCTAACGTGTCTCTCCTCTCCTCTAACCTGTCTCTCCTCTCCTCTAACCTGTCTCTCCTCTAACCTGTCTTTCTCTCCTCTAACCCGTCTCTCTCTCCTCTAACCTGTCTCTCCTCTCCTCTAACCTGTCTCTCCTCTAACCTGTCTCTCCTCTAACCTGTCTCTCTCTCCTCTAACCTGTTTCTCCTCTAACCTCTCTCCTCTCCTCTAACCTGTCTCTCCTCCTCTAACCTGTCTCTCTCTCCTCTGACCTGTCTCTCTCTCCTCTAACCTGTCTCTCCCTCCTCTAACCTGTCTCTCCTCTCCTCTAACCTGTCTCTCTCTCTCCTCTAACCTGTCTCTCTCTCTCCTCTAACCTGTCTCTCCTCTCCTCTAACCTGTCTCTCTCTCTCCTCTAACCTGTCTCTCCTCTCCTCTAACCTGTCTCTCCTCTCCTCTAACCTGTCTCTCCCTCCTCTAACCTGTCTCTCCTCTCCTCTAACCTGTCTCTCCTCTCCTCTAACCTGTCTCTCCTCTCCTCTAACCTGTCTCTCCTCTCCTCTAACCTGTCTTTCTCTCCTCTAACCTGTCTCTCCCTCCTCTAACCTGTCTCTCTCTCATCTAACCTGTCTCTCTCTCTCCTCTAACCTGTCTCTCCTCTCCTCTAACCTGTCTCTCCCTCCTCTAACCTGTCTCTCCTCTCCTCTAACCTGTCTCTTCTCTAACCTGTCTCTCCTCTCCTCTAACCTGTCTCTTCTCTAACCTGTCTCTCCCCCTCCCTCCCTCCCTCCTCCCTCTCTCTCTTCTCTCCTCTTCCTCTCCAACCTCTCTCCCTCCTCTAATCTGTCTCTCCCCCTCCCTCCTCCCTCTCTCATCTCCTCTTCCTCTCTATCTCTCCAGTCTTTTACAACATGGATATTCACTAATGATATATGAGTTGTTTTAAGTGGAACTTTAAAGTATTTATCTGGGGGGCTGGAAATGGTCTTCAACACCAAGGTCTACACACACACACACACACACACACACACACACACACACACACACACACACACACACACACACACACACACACACAAACGCTCTTCAAGACAAGGCTTTCCAATAAGTCGATGGTGCTCTGACTGTATTAGTATATTAGTGTAGTTTTAATGTACCTCTTATTCTGTCTGAGAGTATTTGGGATCTTTTAATTGAATCCTAATGTTTCTGTAAGGGCTGACTGATTAATATAGGACTGTATGGGCTAATTCAAAGTTCACTATTCATTTCTTTATTTCTCTCTCGTCTCTCTCACATCTCTCACTCTCTCTCTAAGTCTCTCACATCTCTCTCTCTCTCTCGTCTCTCTCACATCTCTCTCTCTCTCTCTAAGTCTCTCACATCTCTCTCTCTCTCTCGTCTCTCTCACATCTCTCTCTCTCTCGTCTCTCTCACATCTCTCTCTCTCTCTCGTCTCTCTCACATCTCTCTCTCTCTCTCGTCTCTCTCACATCTCTCTCTCTCTCTAAGTCTCTCTCACATCTCTCTCTCTCTCTAAGTCTCTCACATCTCTCTCTCTCTCTCGTCTCTCTCACATCTCTCTCTCTCTCTCGTCTCTCTCACATCTCTCTCTCTCTCGTCTCTCTCACATCTCTCTCTCTCTCGTCTCTCTCACATCTCTCTCTCTCTCTAAGTCTCTCTCACATCTCTCTCTCTCTCTAAGTCTCTCTCGTCTCTCTCACATCTCTCTCTCTCTCTCTAAGTCTCTCTCGTCTCTCACTCTCTCGTCTCTCATCTCTCTCTCTCATCTCTCTCTCTCTCTAAGTCTCTCTCGTCTCTCTCACATCTCTCTCTCTCTCTAAGTCTCTCTCGTCTCTCTCACATCTCTCTCTCTCTAAGTCTCTCTCGTCTCTCACTCTCTCGTCTCTCATCTCTCTCTCTCATCTCTCTCTCTCTCTAAGTCTCTCTCGTCTCTCACTCTCTCGTCTCTCTCGTCTCTCTCACATCTCTCTCTCTCTCTAAGTCTCTCTCATCTCTCTCTCTCATCTCTCACTCTCTTAATTTCAATTTAATACAATTTCAATTCAATTTCTGTATGAGTGTGGGGAGTGTGTGTGTGTATGTCTGTTTGTGTGTGTTTCTGTGTGTGTCTGTTTGTGTGTGTGTGTGTTTTAATTCCAGACCAAATTCGCCTGCCAATTATCCCTGTATCCAATACAATTATCTCCCCATACAACAGCGCCTCAGTTAATATACAGCTCACATACCTCTCTTGACCTCGCTTGACCTCTGTCTAGTTTCAGAGTGGTGTGTCAGCAGCAGTCTCCTGTGTGATGATGAATGGAGCTGATACAAACAGACTGGCCCCTGTCTCTACACACACACACACACACACACACACACACACACACACACACACACACACACACACACACACACACACACACACACACACACACACAGTGTCTCTACAACACCTGGCTAATAAAAAAAACCCTCTGTCTCACTGACGTCACCTGGATGTGTGTGTGTGTGTGTGTGTGTGTTGTGTGAGTGTGTTTGTCTGTGTGTGTGTCTGTGTGTGTGTGGGAGCAGCAGGTTGCCTAGTGGTTGGAGTGTTGGGCCAGTAACTGAAAGGTTGCTAGATCGAATCTCCGAGCTGACAAGGTAAAAATCTGTCGTTCTGCCCCTGAACAAGACAGTTAACCCACTGTTCCTAGGCCGTCATTGTAAATAAGAATTTGTTCTTAACTGATTTGCCTAGTTAAATAAAGGTTAAAAATATAAATAAACACACACAATCACACATACATACAAACACACATACACACACACACAGCACACACACACACACACACACACACACACACACACACACACACACACACACACACACACACACACACACACACACACACACACACACACATCGGAGACACACCATTACATAACTTTAAAGTTCCTACATACTTAAACTTACTAGATCCACCACCTATGGTATTGGTATTACTATGGTATTGGTATTACTACACCTATGGTATTGGTATTACTATGGTATTGGTATTACTATGGTATTGGTATCACAATGGTATTGGTATTACTATGGTATTGGTATTACTATGGTATTGGTATTACTATGGTATTGGTATTACTACACCTATGGTATTGGTATTACTATGGTATTGGTATTACTATGGTATTGGTATTACTACACCTATGGTATTAGTATTACTATGGTATTGGTATTACTATGGTATTGGTATTACTATGGTATTGGTATTACTATGGAATTGGTATTACTACACCTATGGTATTAGTATTACTATGGTATTGGTATTACTACACCTATGGTATTAGTATTACTATGGTATTGGTATTACTATGGTATTGGTATTACTATGGTATTGGTATTACAATGGAATTGGTATTACTACACCTATGGTATTAGTATTACTATGGTATTGGTATTACTACACCTATGGTATTAGTATTACTATGGTATTGGTATTACTATGGTATTGGTATTACTACACCTATGGTATTGGTATTACTACACCTATGGTATTGGTATTACTATGGTATTAGTATTACTATGGTATTGGTATTACTATGGTATTGGTATTACTACACCTATGGTATTGGTATTACTATGGTATTGGTATTACTATGGTATTGGTATTACTATGGTATTGGTATTACTATGGTATTGGTATTACTATGGTATTGGTATTAGAAGAAGAAGAAGAAGTCATTTAGCAGACGCTCTTATCCAGAGCGACTTACAGTAGTGAATGCATACATTTCATACATTTTTTCCCCCACCGTACTGGTCCCCCGTGGGAATCGAACCCACAACCCTGGCGTTGCAAACACCATGATCTACCAACTGAGCCTATGGTATTGGTATTACTATGGTATTGGTATTACTACACCTATGGTATTGGTATTACTATGGTATTGGTATTACTATGGTATTGGTATTACTATGGTATTGGTATTACTATGGTATTAGTATTACTATGGTATTGGTATTACTATGGTATTGGTATTACTATGGTATTGGTATTACTATGGTATTGGTATTACTATGGTATTGGTATTACTACACCTATGGTATTAGTATTACTATGGTATTGGTATTACTATGGTATTGGTATTACTATGGTATTGGTATTACTATGGTATTGGTATTACTACACCTATGGTATTGGTATTACTATGGTATTGGTATTACTATGGTATTGGTATTACTATGGTATTGGTATTACTATGGTATTGGTATTACAATGGTATTGGTATTACTATGGTATTGGTATTACTACACCTATGGTATTGGTATTACTATGGTATTGGTATTACTATGGTATTGGTATTACTATGGTATTGGTATTACTATGGTATTGGTATTACTATGGTATTGGTATTACTATGGTATTGGTATTACTATGGTATTGGTATTACTATGGAATTGGTATTACTATGGTATTGGTATTACTATGGTATTGGTATTACTATGGTATTGGTATTACAATGGTATTGGTATTACTATGGAATTGGTATTACTATGGTATTGGTATTACTATGGTATTGGTATTACTATGGTATTGGTATTACTATGGAATTGGTATTACTATGGTATTGGTATTACTACACCTATGGTATTGGTATTACTATGGTATTGGTATTACTACACCTATGGTATTGGTATTACTATGGTATTGGTATTACTATGGTATTGGTATTACAATGGTATTGGTATTACAATGGTATTGGTATTACTATGGTATTGGTATTACTATGGTATTGGTATTACTATGGAATTGGTATTACTATGGTATTGGTATTACTATGGTATTGGTATTACTATGGTATTGGTATTACTATGGAATTGGTATTAATACACCTATTGTATTAGTATTACTATGGTATTGGTATTACTATGGTATTGGTATTTCTACACCTATGGTATTGGTATTACTATGGTATTAGTATTACTATGGTATTAGTATTACTATGGTATTGGTATTACTATGGAATTGGTATTAATACACCTATGGTATTGGTATTACTATGGTATTGGTATTACTATTTACATTTACTTTAAGTCATTTAGCAGACGCTCTTATCCAGAGCGACTTACAAATTGGTGCATTCACCTTATGATATCCAGTGGAACAACCACTTTACAATAGTACATCTACATCTTTTTAGGGGGGGGGGGGTTTCAGGTGTCTCCGGAAGGTGGTGATTGACACCGCTGTCCTGGCGTCATGAGGGAGCTTGTTCCACCATTGGGGTGCCAGAGCAGCGAACAGTTTTGACTGGGCTGAGCGGGAACTGTACTTCCTCAGAGGTAGGGTGGCCAGCAGGCCAGAGGTGGATGAACGCAGTGCCCTTGTTTGGGTGTAGGGCCTGATCAGAGCCTGAAGGTACGGAGGTGCCGTTCCCCTCACAGCTCCGTAGGCAAGCACCATGGTCTTGTAGCGGATGCGAGCTTCAACTGGAAGCCAGTGGAGAAAGCGGAGGAGCGGGGTGACATGAGACAACTTGGGGAGGTTGAACACCCGGTGGGCTGCGGCATTTCTGGATAAGTTGCAGGGGTTTGATGGCACAAGCGGGGAGCCCAGGCAACAGAGAGTTGCAGTAGTCCAGACGGGAGAGGACAAGTGCCTGGATTAGGACCTGCGCCGCTTCCTGTGTGAGGCAGGGTCGTACACATGTAACCCTAACCCCTAGCAAAACACATGTAACCCTAACCCCTAGCAAAACACATGTAACCCTAACCCCTAGCAAAACACATATAACCCTAACCCCTAGCAAAACACATGTAACCCTAACCCCTAACCCCTAGCAAAACACATGTAACCCTAACCCCTAGCAAAACACATGTAACCCTAACCCCTAGCAAAACACATGTAACCCTAACCCCTAGCAAAACACATGTAACCCTAACCCCTAGCAAAACTCAACTCTACCTGGCGGTAATACAGCTCACTGTTTCCCCTAGTGGCCGAGTTTGAAGGCATTTCCTGATGTCCTCAGAACATGGATACACATCCAATTTCGACATCGATCTTGAACGTCCTGGCGGGATTTAGAACCAGAAACCTTTTGGTTATTGGCCCAATGCTCTTAACCGCCAGGCAACCTGCCACTCTCTCACTCCTATTTAAACAGTTTCCCTTCAGACATATCACTACCTACCAGGCGGGTTCAGTCCATGAAAAGCCATTGAACACAAACCTCTACCTACCAGGAGGGTTCAGTCCATGAAAAGCTATTGAACACATACCTCTACCTACCAGGAGGGTTCAGTCCATGAAAAGCTATTGAACACATACCTCTACCTACCAGGAGGGTTCAGTCCATGAAAAGCTATTGAACACATACCTCTACCTACCAGGAGGGTTCAGTCCATGAAAAGCTATTGAACACAAGAATGTGTTTGTGTGCAGTGGAGTGGGCAGGGCTTTAGAAGAGGTCAGCGTAAGGTCAAGTGGAAAGATAAAAAGAGCGATACATAAAGAGGTGGGATATCATATACAGGGTCAAATAGTACACATATCAAATGGAGTATAAAATGTATTTTTGTTTTGTAGGTGTGTGTGTTTGCACAGTACCCTGATTTCTAGGTGCCTGAGGTGATGGTGTATCTGGACAGAAAGGAAACATTATCTCTAGAAACACTGGTTCCCCCTGACACATCTACTGGCCTGGGAGACAGAGGGGGAGAGAGAGGGAGGGGAGAGAGGCAGGGGGGAGAGAGAGGGAGGGGAGAGAGGCAGGGGGGGAGAGAGGCAGGGGAGAGAGGCAGGGGGGGAGAAAGAGGGTGGCGGGAGAGGCAGGGGGTAGAGAGAGGGTGGCGGGAGAGGCAGGGGGAGAGAGGGAGGGGAGAGAGGCAAGGGGGGAGAGAGAGGGAGGGGGAGAGGCAGTGGGGGTAGAGAGAGGGATAGGGAGAGGCAGGGGGTAGAGCGAGGGAGGGGAGAGAGGAGCAGGGGGGAGAGAGAGAGGGAAAGAAAAAGGGAGGGAGGGGGAAGGAGAAGAGAGAGATAGAGTGATAGATGAAGAGAGAGGAGGCAGGAGAAAGATGGAGAGAAGAAGGGAGGGAATGAAGGAAGGGTGTGAAATGATAGTATAGGATTTCAGCAGAAAGAGAGAAAGGGATGTTGCCATAGTTATCCACCCCTTACTGTGTGTGTGTGTGTGTGTGTGCGTGCATGCGTGCGTGCGTGCGTGCGTGCGTGCGTGTGTGTGTGTGTGTGTGTGTGTGTGTGTGTGTGTGTGTGTGTGTGGCCTGGGGGCAGGCTGTACAACAACAGTATATGTGATTACAGGTGCTCAGAGCTAACCTCCAGAGATGGGTACATGAGGAGCTAACCTCCAGAGATGGGTACCTGAGGAGCTAACCTCCAGAGATGGGTCCCTGAGGAGCTAACCTCCAGAGATGGGTCCCTGAGGAGCTGACCTCCAGAGATGGGTCCCTGAGGAGCTAACCTCCAGAGATGGGTCCCTGAGGAGCTGACCTCCAGAGATGGGTCCCTGAGGAGCTGACCTCCAGAGATGGGTCCCTGAGGAGCTGACCTCCAGAGATGGGTCCCTGAGGAGCTGACCTCCAGAGATGGGTCCCTGAGGAGCTGACCTCCAGAGATGAAGTCTGGAGCTCCAGGTGATCAGCGGGATAATGTGTTGTTACAGATGACAGGCCATGGGAGCTGAGAGAGATGAGAGAGATGAGAGAGATGAGAGAGATGAGAGAGATGACAGAGATGACAGAGATGACAGCGATGAGAGAGATGAGCAAGATGAGAGAGATTACAGAGATGAGAGAGATGACAGAGTTGACAGAGATGAGAGCGATGAGAGAGATGAGCAAGATGAGAGAGATGACAGAGATGACAGAGATGACAGAGATGAGAGCGATGAGAGAGATGAGCAAGATGAGAGAGATGGCAGGCATGGGAGCTGAGAGAGATGAGAGAGATGAGAACACAGAGAACACAGAGAACACAGATAACACACATAGAACACAGAGAACACAAATAGAACACATAGAACACAGAGAGAACACAGAACACACATAGAACATTGAGAACACAGAGAACACAGATAACACATAGAGAAAACATAGAGAACACAGAGAACACACATAGAACACAAATAGAACACATAGAACACAGAGAACATATAGAGAACACATAGAAAACACATAGAACACTTGGAGAACACAGAGAACACACATAGAACACAGAGAACACAAATAGAACACATAGAACACGGAGAACACTTAGAGAACACAGAACACACATAGAACACAGATAACACATAGAGAACACAGAACACACATAGAACATAGAGAATACAGAGAACACAGAGAACACATAGAGAACACATAGAGAACACATAGAACACAGAGAACACACATAGAACACAGAGAACACAAATAGAACACAAAGAACACACAAAACAGATAGAGAGCTCGGAGAACACATAGAACACATAGAGAACACACAGAACACACATAGAACATAGAACACACAGAGAACACATAGAGAACACAGAGAACACATAGAGAACACACAGAACATACATAGAACTTAGAGAACACAGAGAACACAGAACACACATAGAACACATAGAGAACACATAGAGAACACATAGAGAACACAGAGAACGCACATAGAACACACAGAGAACACATAGAGAACACACAGAACACACATAGAACTTAGAGAACACAGAGAACACAGAACACACATAGAACACATAGAGAACACAGAGAACACACAGAGAACACACAGAGCAAGCAGAACACATAAACAACACAGAGAACACACATAGAACACAGAGAACATATAGAGAACACATAGAGAACACATAGAACACAGAGAACACAGAGAACTCAGAGAACAAATAGAACACAGAGAACACACACAGAGAACACAGAGAACACATAGAACACAGAGAACACAGAGAATACATAGAACATAGAGAACACAGAGAACACAGAGAACATAGAGACACAGAGAACACAGACAGAACACATAGAGAACACACAGAACACATATAACACAGAGAACACACATAGAACACATAGAACACAGAGAACACATAGAACCCATAGAACACGGAGAACACATAGAACAAATGCATAGACAGAAAGAGAGCCGTCTCTCTCTCTCAATTCAATTCAATTCAATTCAATTCAAGGGGCTTTATTGGCATGGGAAACATGTGTTAACATTGCCAAAGCAAGTGAGGTAAATAATATATAAAAGTGAAATAAACAATAAAAATGAACAGTAAACATTGAACATACAGAAGTTTCAAAATAATTAGGACATCATATTATGTATATATACAGTGTTGTAACGACGTACAAATGGTTAATGTACAAAAGGGAAACGAAATAAACATAAATATGGGTTGTATTTACAATGGTGTTTGTTCTTCACTGGTTGTCCTTTTCTTGTGGCAACAGGTCACACATCTTGCTGCTGTGATGGAACACTGTGGTATTTCACCCAATAGATATGGGAGTTTATCAACATCGGATTTGTTTTCAAATTCTTTGTGGATCTGTGTAATCTGAGGGAAATATGTGTCTCTAATATGGTCATACATTTGGCAGGAGGTTAGGAAGTGCAGCTCAGTTTCCACCTCATTGTGTGGGCAGTGTGCACATAGCCTGTCTTCTCTTGAGAGCCATGTCTGCCTACGGCGGCCTTTCTCAATAGCAAGTGTCATGACGTTGGCCTGTGGGTAAGGTTTATGACCCCCCCATAAATACCTTTCTCCCTTCCCCTCTCTTTCTGACCCTACTAAAGGACTGCTGTCCTGAAGGACTGCTGTCCTGTTAAATATAAAGAGTCTGGGAACATCAAACAAATGGGGAAAGGAACCATATTTTGGTAATAAAACCAGTTGGAAATATGCTTTGGAATGTAATGAGTATGGATGTCAGTTCGGTTGTCATCTGAGACATTATGACTGATGACAGGACGACATAAACTGTACCTGGGAAAGTATACACCCTCTAGTTATCAGAGTCACATGGAATTGTTATGCAATTGAAATGTTTGATATTGAAATTGTTTGTCAGGAGATTAAATGTAATTTTAGCTTCCAAATGAGAGAATTGGGTTTTCATAAGGAAAGTGCCCTGCTTGATCAGTGGCCCGCCCCTGTGAAGAGACAGGGGTTATAAACGATGAAACACATCCTTCCCCCTCTCCACTATATAAGCCTTTGACGAAAAGATAACCACATGTTCCAGTACGTGAGGTCTGCAGCCTCTACGTTAGAAGGACACACGTCAAGCACAGAACTAAGCCAACCTCGGCGTGAGCTTTGGTGGCGAATGGTATGAACTTTGAGCTTATTCACTACAGAAGTGATACTTCCTAGCCGTTGAGTTAGCAGCGGCCGCTGTAGACGTGGGCTAGGAAAGGACGGACGACGGATCCAGTCTAACAAACAGACGAAGATACCACCACGTATCCAATTTACCACCAGAGACATTCTTCCGAGGACAGGAAGATCTGTTGGCCAACCCGGCCAGCATCTACGACCAATATACCGAAGCGCAGCTCAGAGTAAATATTTATTGCATTTTCCTTTTCCAAATGGGCGGTAATTTAGTAATGCATAAGATAATGTATTTACGATAGCATAGCTGCTGTTTGTTTGTTCCTAAGTCTTCCCGCTCTTTCATTCAAGCCCAACCCCCTTTCCTTTGTGTAACCAGCCATCATACAGGTTCCGTCCACCAGGACGTTTTCTGTATGACATCATTTGTATTCTGTGTATTTGTAATTCTGTGTGATTAGTTTAGGTATTTAGTAAATAAATAATTAAACCCAATTTTGTATTGCTGATTCAACTTGTTAGCCAGGGTTCGTGAAGATAGCCAATAATTTACAACTTTCATTATGAGACTGAAAATAAGATAAGGGTTAATATTGACTGCTATCGATGTAAAATATTACTAAGTATTTTAAGAGTTTATTCGGAAGATAACGGCTCTATAAACGTTCTTCCGTGGTGCCCCGACTTTCTAGTTAATTACATTTACATGATTAGCTTAATCAGGTAATATTAATTACAGAAAAAGAATTTTATAGGTTAGCATGTCATATCACTTAATCCGGCATAGCCAAAGACACGACACAAGGCTATGCTCACTGAGTCTGTACATAGTCAAAGCTTTCCTCTAGTTTGGGTCAGTCACAGTGGTCAGGTATTCTGCCACTGTGTACTCTCTGTTTAGGGCCAAAGAGCATTCTAGTTTGCTCAGTTTTTTTGTTAATTCTTTCCAATGTGTCAACAATTTATCTTGTTTTCTCATGATTTGTTTGGGTCTAATTGTGTTGCTGTCCTGGGGCTCTGTGGGGTGTGTTTGTGTTTGGGAACAGAGCTCCAGGACCAGCTTGCTTAGGGGACTCTTCTCCAGGTTCATCTCTCTGTAGGTGATGGCTTTGTTATGGAAGGTTTGGGAATCGCTTCCTTTTAGATGGTTGTAGAATTTAACGGCTCTTTTCTGGATTTTGATAATTAGCGGGTATCGGTCTAATTCTGCTCTGCATTATTTGGTGTTCTACGTTGTACACGGAGGATATTTTTGCAGAATTCTGCATGCAGTCTCAATTTGGTGTTTGCCCCGTTTTGTGAATTCTTAGTTGGTGAGCAGACCCCAGACCTCACAACCATAAAGGGCAATGGGTTCTATAACTGATTCAAGTATTTTTAGCCAGATTCTAATTGTTATGTTGAATTTGATGTTCCTTTTGATGGCATAGAAGGCCCTTCTTGCCTTGTCTCTCAGATCGTTCACAGCTTTGTGGAAGTTACCTGTGGTGCTGATGTTTAGGCCAAGGTTTCTATAGTTTTATGTGTGCTCTAGGGCAACGGTGTCTAGATGGAATTTGTATTTGTGGTCCTGGCGACTGGACCTTTTTTGGAACACCATTATTTTTGTCTTACTGAGATTTGCTGTCAGGGTCCAGGTCTGGCAGAATCTGTGCAGAAGATCTAGGTGCTGCTGTAGGCCCTCCTTGGTTGGTGACAGAAGCACCAGATCATCAGCAAACAGTAGACATTTGACTCCAGATTCTAGTAGGGTGAGGCCAGGTGCTGCAGACTGTTCTAGTGCCCGCGCCAATTCATTGATATATAAGTTAAGGATGGTGGGGCTTAAGCTGAATCCCTGTCTCACCCCACGGCCCTGTGGGAAGAAATGTGTGTGTTTTTTGCCTGTTTTAACTGCACACTTGTTTGTGTACATGGATTTTATAATGTCGTATGTTTTACCCCCAACACCACTTTCCATCAATTTGTATAGCAGACCCTCATGCCAAATTGAGTCTAAGGCTTTTTTGAAATCAACTAAGCATGAGAAGACTTTGCCTTTGTTTTGGTTTGTTTGTTTGTCAATTAGGGTGTGCGGGGTGAATACATGGTCTGTTGTACGATAATTTGCTAAAAAGCCAATTTGACATTTGCTCAGTACATTGTTTTCACTGAGGAAATGTAGGAGTCTGCTGTTAATGATAATGCAGAGGATTTTCCCAAGGTTCTCTCTCTCTCTTTTCACTCTAGTAAAGTTAGGTTGAATATCCTTCTAACACACACATCTTCTTAGACATTAACACTGTAGTAAAGTTAGGTTGCATCCTGACTCTCCTAAAGTGTGCACTTCCAGTTATGGATTTAAAAGCCTTGGATTGGTGTTATCGTTATCGGCTAACTGAGTTATCGTCGTCTAACTGAGTTATCATCGGCTAACTGAGTTATCGTCGGCTAACTGAGTTATTGTCGGCTAACTGAGTTATCATCGGCTAACTGAGTTATCGTCGGCTAACTGAGTTATTGTCGGCTAACTGAGTTATCATTGGCTAACTGAGTTATCGTCGGCTAACTGAGTTATTGTCGGCTAACTGAGTTATCATCGGCTAACTGAGTTATCGTCGGCTAACTGAGTTATTGTCGGCTAACTGAGTTATCGTCGGCTAACTGAGTTATCATCGGCTAACTGAGTAGACTCTTCCGGTGCCGACAGAGATGGCCGCCTCGCTTCGCGTTCCTAGGAAACTATGCAGTATTTCGTTTTTTATGTGTTATTTCTTACATTGTTACCCCAGATAATCTTAGGTTTTACTACATACAGCCGGGAGGAACTATTGGATACTAGAGCAACAGTCAAGTCCTGACCATGGTAAGCTGTTATTTTCTATGGTAGAGTAGGTTAGGGCGTGACAGGGGGGTGTTTTCTATGTGTTCTATTTCTATGTTCTTAGGTTCTAGTTTTTGTATTTCTATGTTGGTTTGTTTGTGATGATCTCCAATTAGAGGCAGCTGGTCCTCGTTGTCTCTAATTGGAAATCATACTTAAGTAGGGGTTTTTCTTCCTGTGTTTTGTGGGTGATTATTTTTGAGTAGTGTTTGTTTCTCCTCTGCGTCACGGTTTGTTGTTTTGTTTATTCAGTTTATTTATGTATTGCAAAGTTTCACAGATTAAATAAAATGTGGAACAACACACACGCTGCACCTTGGTCCTCTCATTCCTACGACAGCCATGACAGCAACGTCAACTCACCAACATTACGACCAGGAATACGACTTTCCCAAAGAGGATCCTTTGTTTGGCCTACCACCCAGGACAATGGATCGGATCCCAGCCGACGACCCAAAACAACGGTGCCGTAGAAGGGGCAGACGGAGCGGTCTAACCGGAAGGCTCTCCAGAGGGTAGTGAGGTCTGCACAACGCATCACCGGGTGCAAACTACGTGCCCTCCAAGACACCTACCCTACCCGATGTCACAGGAAGGCCAAAAAGATCATCAAGGACAACAACCACCTGAGCCACTGCCTGTTCACCCCGCTATCATCCAGAAGGTGAGGTCAGTACAGGTGCATCAAAACTGGGACCGAGAGACTGAAAAACAGCTTCTATCTCAAGGCCATCAGACTGTTAAACAGCCATCACTAACATTGAGTGGCTGCTGCCAACATACTGACTCAACTCAAGCCACTTTAATAATGGGAAAATTGATGTAATCAATTTATCACTTGCCACTTTATATTATTTATATTAGATCATGAAGCTTTCATTAGACCAATGAAATTGCCGAACGGGTTAAGGTCGAACAACTTTTTTGTTTACTGTTTAGATTAAATCGAGCGCTCTCAAACATCCCATCATTCTGATTACGGTAGTCATTTTGTCACCCTCATCATGGCAAAGACACGGAGAAATGCATATGATGCAGCTTTCAAGTTGAAGGCAATTGATCTGGCTGTTGGAAAAGGAAATAGAGCTGCTGCACGGGAGCTTGGTCTTAATGAGTCGATGATAAGACGTTGGAAACAGCAGCGTGAGGAATTGACTCAGTGCAAAAACACAACTAAAGCTTACTGCTATTTTTTTATTTTTTGTTACAAGCCATGTTTCGTTAAAGCCTATTTATTTTTGTTACAAGCCGTGTTTCGTTAAAGCCTGTGTAAAGTTAATTTGTTTCAATGTACCGGTAGGCACCTGCGGCTTATAGACATGAGCGGCTTATTTATGTTCAAAATAAAAAAAAAATTTTATTCAGTGGGTGCGGTTTATATTCAGGTGCGCTTAATAGTCCAGAAATTACGTTACTGTACTCTATACCATCTACTGCATCTTGCCATCCTGATGTAATGTATCACTAGCCACCTTAAACAATGCCACTTTATATAATGTTTTCATACCCTACATTACCCATCTCATATGTTTATACTGTACTCTATACCATCTACTGCATCTTGCCATCTTGATGTAATGTATCACTAGCCACCTTAAACAATGCCACTTTATATAATGTTTTCATACCCTACATTACCCATCTCATATGTTTATACTGTACTCTATACCATCTACTGCATCTTGCCATCTTGATGTAATGTATCACTAGCCACCTTAAACAATGCTGCTTTATGTTTACATACCCTACATTACCCATCTCATATGTATATACTGTACTCTACACCATCTACTGCATCTTGCCTATGCCGTTCGGCCATCACTCATTCATATATTTGTATGTACATATTCGTATTCATTCCTTTACACTTGTGTGTACAAGGTAGTTGTTGTGGAATTGTTAGATTACTTGTTAGATATTACTGCACGGTCGGAACTAGAAGCACAAGCATTTCGCTACACTTGCATTAACACCTGCTAACCATGTGTATGTGACAAATAAAATTTGATTTGACTTGATTTGATTTTTAACGTTGGCTAACTGAGTTATCATCGGCTAGCTGAGTTATCATCGGCTAACTGAGTTATCATCGGCTAACTGAGTTATCATTGGCTAACTGAGTTACCGTCGGCTAACTGAGTTATCGTCGGCTAACTGAGTTATCGTCGGCTAACTGAGTTATCGTCGGCTAACTGAGTTATCGTCGGCTAACTGAGTTATCGTAGGCTAACTGAGTTATCATTGGCTAACTGAGTTATCATCGGCTAACTGAATTATCATCGGCTAACTGCTATAAAACAGTGAGATAAAATCTGATTAGATGCTTATTAGGATGTTTCTGTAATACCAAACTACAGTATTCTAACACAAACGTTAATATTGTAGTAAAGTTAGGTTGCATCAGATTAGATGCTTATTAGGATGTTTCTGATTGGTTGATTCTCCAACCTTGGCTGATATCATTGGCTGGAGGGAGTTTAAAGTTTTGACCGGAAGTGTGGAGAATCAGTGTGGAGAGGTCAAAGTTGATTTCCTCTATGATCCCCACGAACCCAGGGCACTTAGTTACAACCCCAGGGCATGTAGTTATGACCCCAGGGCATGTAGTTATGACCCCAGGGCATGTAGTTATGACCCCAGGGCATGTAGTTATGACCCCAGGGCATGTAGTTATGACCC